>NC_091131.1:33689240-33986740 GCF_040183065.1 Periplaneta americana | reverse complement strand
ACATACATACATACATACATACATACATACATACATACATACATACATACATACATACATACATACATACATACATACATACATACATACATACATACATACATACTCGTGATACCACACTTTGACTATTGTGACGTGTTTTTCACTGACTTCAGTACCGAACTCTCGAACAAATGACGTGTTCATAATATGTGTACAATGTTTGACGATACGATCATATTTTACCAATTTTCGAATCTTTATCTTGGCTCCGGCTCAACGATCGCAGAACTTTTCACTGTCTTTCTCTTCTATTTCAAATTCTGCGCACCTCAATCCCAAGTTATCTGTCGTCTCGTCTTGTGTATTTATGCTCCAACCATAACCTAAATACTCGATCTCAGATCACCGGTACATTGAGTATACCTCATCATAACACTTCCCGATACTCTTCATCATTGACCGTTTCAATTTCTCGTCATTGGAATTCCCTACCTCATACTTTAAGGGGTTAGGTACAGCTTACAGGAGTAACATTTTTGGAAATATTCAACATTTTTTTCTCCATTACTCTATCTTGTACAATAATGAAAATTGGTACGTATAAAACACTGTCCTACTGGTATATGAAAAAAATATTTTTATGATTAAAAAAATTATTTATGTATTTTTTTTTTTTTTCAAAATTCAAAATGACGGCAGTTCACTGTGCAGTGATGAAGAGTTTCCCTCATAACAAATAAACTTGTTAACTTTTCTCTCTCTTTCAGTTTATTGCTGAAACTCATGCTCTTTCAACTACATTCCTTAATAAATAATATTTATTTTATTTTGTGTTAAAAGAAAATACTGATATTTGACCATTTTAAATTTATTCATTTTTATCAGACAATCTATCAAAGGTAGAGAAGTGATTCTGCATCATATTGTAGATATAATATGCATAAATACACACAAAAAATGTCATCAGGGAATGTTCAATAGTTTTTTAGTTATGAGGGAAAAGCTTCGTCACTGCATTGTGAACTGCCACCATTTTGAATTTTGAAATAAAAAATGTAAATAATTTTTTTAGATTGTAAAAATACTTTTTTTCATATAGCAGAAGGACAGTGTTTTACACATACTAATTTTCATTATTGATACAGTAATGGAGGAAAAAAATGTTCAATATTTCTAAACTTTTACTACTGTAAGCTGTACCTAGCCCCTTAAGGGACTAACAGACATTTACTAATTTAAAAACCCGGTTGTCAGCTAGACTGCTTAGACTGTGAGCTTTCCTAAAACATAATTTTTTCTAACATATGTTTATTATTTTTTAGGTGTTAGGTACAGCTTACAGCAGTAAAATTTTGAAAATATTAAACATTTTTTTTCCTCCATTACTGTATCTTGAACAATAATGAAAATTAGTATGTGTGAAACACTGTCCTTCTGCTATATGAAAAAAATATTTTTACGATTAAAAAAATATATTTAAATTTCTTTTCTCAAAATTCAGTTCACTGTGCAGTGATGAAGTGTTTCCCGCGTAAGTCAAAAACTACCCAACATTCTGTGATGAAATTTTTTGTGTGTATTTATGCACGTCATATCTACAATATGATGCAAGATCACTTCTCTACCTTTGATAGATTGTCTGATAAAAATAAATTCTTTTAAAAACTGGTCAAATACCAGTATTTTCTTCTAACACAAAATTACAAATAATATTATTTACTAAGGAATGTAGTTAAAAGAGCATGATATTGTAAACATGAGTTTCAGCAATAAAATAAAAGAGAGAGAACATGAAAAAGTTAACAAGTATATGAGGTATGTGGTAACCGCCTCATTACTGCACAGTGAACTACCACCATTTTGAATTTTGAAAAAAAAATATATACAAATAATTTTTTTAATTGTAAAAATATTATTTCATATACCAGAAGGAAAGTGTTTTACACATACCAATTTTCATTATTGTACAAGATACAGTAATGGAGGAAAAAAATGTTGAATATTTCCAAAATTTTACTGCTGTAAGCTGTACCTAACCCCTTAATATATAAATACTAGTGGCTTGTGCAGCAAATACTGCTGCAAACTAAGTTCGTTAGACGTTCAAATAAAAATTTTTCAGATTTATTTTCAATGAAGAATACTTGTCTTTTTGATAGTTATTTGCTTCCATAATAATGAAACATACTCCCTCCGAATCGATTTTTTTAGGCCAAATACTTTTCTTGAACCCATCCAACTTCAGTTTTTGAGTTTCAACGCGAAAACGCAAGTATCAATGTCAGGACGATAGCAGTAGCTATTTCAGGTCATTGTGGATTGTAGGCAAAAGTTAAAAAAAATGTCAGGTTTGCTAAGCTTTCGAACAATAGCATTTTCGTATAGCTGCTGCATGTAGAACTTGAAATGTAGAGCGTAAAATCATTTTATCCTACTAAGAGATCCTGCTGAAATTATCTGGAGACTACAAAATTTTCTAGGCCTCTTATTTTATCAGTAAGTAATACCTTTTTATCTTTCCTTAGGAACTGTAATTTTTGCACACTCTCGAGCCAATACTGAAGACTATAACACATACAGTATCAATATCTACACTACACCGCCATTAAGTATATGAAAATGACCCAATATATAAGTATAAAAATATTTGATTTTTAATAACAATATTATTATCTTACTTAAGTTTTGTAGTTATATAGGCCTACTGTATAGCAGCCACTCAGTAATAGAAATGAAGATCTAAATTAAGATATTCTCTACATTTACTTACATAACCTCAAAACGTTTCACTTTCATGCCATCAATATAACATCAATATTATGTACAATTAATGAAAACATAGATACATCATGATATAAACTATAATAATCAGGGAACGGATTTATATGGACTAAAAATATATGAAATATGTAAATATATATGTAGTTATTTTTACCAAAATATGGAATTAAATATGGATTTTTACCAAAATATGGAATTAAATATGGACTTAAAATTATAAAAAAATGACTATGTACGTTAAATATTGGTACATTTTAATCAAACTAAACAAAAAATATAATGGACGTACCTTATCTTCCAATGTAGTTTCAACAAAACACAATTTTTATTGTCTGTTACCATAACAATAGGTTACAAACATTTCTTTCAAGTGCTGAAAAGTGAATCTTCTTCTATTGTCTCTGAGGATAGATTTATACTGACTAAAAGAGCGTTCGACGTCACAAGAAGTAACTGGTACATAATTCAATTTCACAATGTCTGCTGGGGATAAGTCCAAGTTAATCTTCACTGTTGATTCACCACTCATCACAGCAACAACCTTTTGTAGTTCTTCATATCCAGGGTTTTTTGAAAGTACAGTGTCCACCTTAGCTCTTACTGCATCTGCAACTTTACCTCTACCACGATTCAGTTGTTCCACAGTACTATTTATAATTTCAAAACTTTCAGATAGTGAAAGGTGCCTATTTTGGAGACTTTTGAGCGTTTTTATGATGCATGAAAATGTATGCTGAATGTGAGCTAAGTCATTCTTCACACTTATGTCACAGGTAACTGTTTTCGCAGTATCAATTGAGACTGCATCTTCAGAGTCCAATGCAAGGAGAACATTGTTAATAGAGTCTATATGTTCGGCATAATATTCAACTGCTTCTAGCCATGTACCCCATCTAGTTAAAATTGGCTTTGGTGGCAATGGAATTTCAGGGTACATTTCTTTCAACACGTTAACTCTACTGGGAGCTTTGAGAAATACTTTTTTCACTGATGAAATCAACAAATCTACTTTAGGGAAATTGTCTCTGACCACTTCTGCCACACGATGAAATGCATGCGCCACACAAGTAAAATGAGTCAATTTAGGATATACAACAGATAATGCTTGTCCAGCTTTGACCATATAAGGGGCAGCATCGCTAATAAAGAATAACACATTATCGTACATAATACCCTTTGGCCACAGGATACCCATAGCTTCGTTGAACAGTTTAACTATAGTTTTGTTATTGCACTTTTCTAGAACATCACAATGTAAAAGAATTCGTTCAGAATATTGTTCACTTAACAAACCGATAACTACATTACCAACAAGTCTACCTTCTTTGTCGGGAGTCTCATCAATGGAAACCCAAATTGAACTATCTTTAATTTCATCTCTTATCTTCTGTATTGTCTCATCGTAGATGGATGGAGCATACGTCTTCCTAAGTGTTGACTCATCCGGGATTGTATGTTGAGTATATTTTTCAAGGAATTCCCTGAAGACCTTATTCTTTAGTTTGTAGAGAGGAATATCAGCAGAGATGAGAGAACGGTACAGGTCGATGTTAAACTCAGATCTTACATTCGATGTTGTTGGTTGTGTTAAAAACAATTGTCTCTGCTTGGAATTTAGTTGTTTGTTGGCCTGATGTTTACTAGTTGTAATGTGTTGTTGCACCAGGAACTTTTGTGTAGATGATACTGCACACTGACACAAATTACAAAATAATATTTTGTCAGTTGATAAACCATCTTCTTTAAATTCTGAAATGTAACTTGTTAGTTTTGATTTTAAATTGACTGAATGACGTACTTTTGGCATATTTACCGTCTTTATAGTATGATTTACAAAACTGAACCTATGTGTACTCTGACTGGCATTTAACTGTTGAGCTGCACAACTGAAGTCTGTTAAAAATTTTAAATTAAATTAATACAGTTTTGTAACTTACTTTCCCATTGTTGATAGGACTGCTAATTTTCAAATAACTCTGATGTTAAAGGGATTACTGAACATGTGTTTAAATCTCTATTGTTGAAATGTATTTTTAAAAGTTAATGGAATTTTGTTTTGTTTTATTGTTAAACCTAATATAATATGGACTGTTTTATATGAAATATGGAAAATATATGGAAATTAACGAAAATATGTACTAAACTCTAAAATATGGAAAAATATGGAAAATAAAAGTAGGATTTTTCAACCCTACACATTGTGAAACATAAATATAATGCAAAATATAAATTATATTAGCTTTATAAGTAAATATGTATTTACATATAAATCCTTTCCCTGATAATAATATTTAATTTCTAATGGTAATAATGTCATCAAACCACCTCAAGTTTCGTAGATTTCAATATCCAATACACAGCTGTATTCAGAAAATTATACACTGCAGAATCAGTTTTTAGTAACAAACTGAATTGAGCTCTAAATATGTCGGCAATCCTGCAGGTCATGGCCTTCGTGTAATAGCCTATTGTTTATTGTAGTGTGTGTTTTGTTCTGAAATTCAATCAAGTCGGCCGTGATTGAATAAAATAATTCTCAAAACTGACAACAGATGGATTTTGGAAAATAGGAAAATTATGTAGGAAAATTGACATTTCAGTGAAAACTACTACTTTTCCGAAAAAAACTTTGGTTGCCAGGCATGAAAATGAGGGGTTCACTCATTAAAATCCGTTCAGCCGTTTTATATATTATTTTAACAATTACTTCAATTCACATTACTGTTATTGTTTGATTCTTAGAATTACATGTAACTAAACTTGTTTACATTCTATTATTATTATTATTATTATTATTATTATTATTATTATTATTATTATTATTATTATTATTATTATTTCCAAGTAGAGCGATCGGTTTGGAAGTAAATCCCGAAAACACAAAGTATATGATTATGTCTCGTGACCAGAATATTGTACGAAATGGAAATATAAAAATTGGAGATTTATCCTTCGAAGAGGTGGAAAAATTCAAATATCTTGGAGCAACAGTAACAAATATAAATGACACTCGGGAGGAAATTAAACGCAGAATAAATACAGGAAATGCGTGTTATTATTCGGTTGAGAAGCTCTTATCATCCAGTCTGCTGTCCAAAAATCTGAAAGTTAGAATTTATAAAACAGTTATATTACCGGTTCTTCTGTATGGTTGTGAAACTTGGACTCTCACTCTGAGAGAGGAACATAGGTTCAGGATGTTTGAGAATAAGGTGCTAAGGAAAATATTTGGGGCTAAGCGGGATGAAGTTACAGGAGAATGGAGAAAGTTACACAACACAGAACTGCACGCATTGTATTCTTCACCTAACATAATTAGGAACATAAAATCGAGACGTTTGAGATGGGCAGGGCATGTAGCACGTATGGGCGAATCCAGAAATGCATATAGAGTGTTAGTTGGGAGACCGGAGGGAAAAAGACCTTTAGGGAGGCCGAGACGTAGATGGGAGGATAATATTAAAATGGATTTGAGGGAGGTGGGGTATGATGATAGAGACTGGATTAATCTTGCACAGGATAGGGACCGCTGGCGGGCTTATGTGAGGGCGGCAATGAACCTTCGGGTTCCTTAAAAGCCATTTGTAAGTAAGTAAGTAAGTATTATCATTATCATTATTAATTATACTAGAGGCTTGTGCAGCAAATGCTGTAAACTAAGTTCATTGGACGTTCAAATAAACATTTTTCAGATTTATTTTCAATGAAGAATACCAGACATCCTGAAAGTTATTTGCTTCCATAATAATGAAAGATACTCTCTCTCTCGAGCCAATACTGAAGAGAATCACGCATGTAAATATATACACCACACCGCCATTAAATATATGAAAAAGACCCAACCCCACTTGATTAATAACTATAAAAATATTTGATTTTTAATAATATTATTATCTTACGTAAATTTTATAGCTTTCAGTAACATATACTATACAGCCGTCACTCAGTAAAATATAGAAATCAAAATCTAATTTGAGTTATTCTCTACATTTACTTAAATAACCCCAAAACGTTTCACTTTCATATCATCAATATAGCATTAATATGTATAATTGATGAAAAATAGTTACATCATGGCATTAACTATAAAAATATTTCATTTCTAATGATAATAATGTCATGGAACCACCTCAAGTTTTGTAGTTTTTAATATCCAATACACAGCTGTACTCAGAAAATTACATACCACAGAATCGAACCTGTAAATTATTTTTAGTAAGTTAAGTTTTTAATAACCAATTTAATTTGAGCTCTAAATATGTCAGTATTCTTGCAGATCATGGCCTTCGTTTAATATTGTTTACTGTAGTGTGTGTTTTGTTTTATTCTGAAATGCAATTAGCTAGTTTAGCTAGTTTTCAAAACTGACGACAGATGGATTTTGGAAATAGGAAAATTATGTTGAAAAATTGACATTTCACTGAAAACTACTATTTTCCTGAAAAACTTTGACTTCCAAGCTTCAAAATGAGGGGTCATTTATTAAAATCCTTTCAGCCGTTTTCCCGTAATTTCCATTACCAGTTCAAATTATATATATATATATATATTGTTCCTGTACTTCTGCCATTTTATATTTTATATTATTTTTATACTGGTTGTGTGGAAGAGAAGGCCTTATGGCCTTAACTCTGCCAGTAGAAATAAATCTAGTCTTCTATATAAATAAAATACACACACATATCGGGTAATTTAGACTGTCAGACAGATGGACGTGTGTGTCAAATAAAACGAAAAGAAATGGAGTAGAGACCGAAGCTCCAAGCCCATCATTTCAGTAAGTGAACTGAAGACCTGACATTAGAAACGAATTTGTCTAATTACATGGATAAAAAATGCTTTATTAACAAACTGACAACATTTGAATGTCGTCTGGAGCCCGTGGGCAAGATGTTACACAGCTTATAAATAAGTCAATAGCAAATCCAGTATGAAATTTACATCATGTATATTTTCATAAGGCCAGCCTTCAGGAGCTTTCAGCCAAGTGTTGTAACGATTACCCGGGGCGGGGGAAGAATTATCAAAACAAATGATGTCACGATTTATTCAGTCCTTTACATAACATCGTGATAAATAGATATTTAGACAAATACTACCATTGTAAGTGTTTATAGAGGGTGCAGAATTGGATAAGCATGCTAGAGATTTATTGATCGTGTTTTGTCATTTGTCTTATCATCAAGTCTGCGTTCCCATAGAATTTCAGCCTCATACAGCATAACTGCATAAATTGCAGGGAAATTTATTGACCGTGTTTTGTCATTTGTCTTCTCTACGTTTCCATGGAGATGGAGGGAACATAAAACTGAATTCATGCTGCATGAAATTTTCTAAAATGTATTTTCTTATTGTGCTTTTGTGCAGTATAAAATTGTTTTTGCACCGGCTATGAAAAGTCTCGACAAGAAGTAATGGCCGGTTTATGTAAACATATAATTCGACATGGACATTAAATTAGATGAAATACAGATGCTTACGTTAGTAATTCAGGTGTGTCCAATGCGATCGCCCTCAGAGGTACTATTTCACTTAGGTTAGGTATAACATTGTTCATACCTACAACGAGTATGTATGTATGTATGTATGTATGTATGTATGTATGTATTTATTCACACTGCAATGGGTATATACCCGGTGGCAGTGGTAAGTAATTACACTCAATAATGACAATTATAAACTTATTAATTAAAAATACAGTTAATAATAATACCAATTATTAATACAAATAACTAATACTAACAATAATTTATAATAATAATAATAATAATAATAATAATAATAATAATAATAATAATAATAATAATAATAATAATAGGGAATATCCTAAATTAAATGAAGCTCCTAAATTAAATGAAGCATACTCCGCTATCGTTGAATTGCCAGTTTTTTTTTTTTTTTCGAATAAAATGCAAGAATATCCGGATTTTATGCGAGTGTGGATTTTCTCGTTGCTTTCTTTTCACGCAAAGTATAAATAATAATAATAATAATCATCATCATCATCAACATCATCATCATCGTCGTCGTCATCATCATCGTCGTCGTCATCATCATCGTCGTCGTCATCATCATCGTCGTCGTCATCATCATCGTCGTCAAGGTTTAAGCCTCTAAAGCATACATGGGCGCAATTTTCGGTTACGTGAGGCACTCGATTTGAAATAGTTTGTTTACTAGGAGAGGAGACTGCAGAGTAGGATGGGAAATATAAACTGCTGTGACCTGCGTCACCTTATCGTAATCGCTAAGGCGGTCAGTGGCGAACTATTAGGAAAGCGCTTGGTTAACGTGAGAGACTCGAAAACTTTTATTCAATTTGGCAAATTAATTCGGCAGCTTTAATCATAAACCTCTTTACTATTACTCCATCATTGAATTGATTTAAATCACAGGCGAGAAATTGCGTAACTAGCCAATAATATTCCATCACGTTGTCTACCTTTATTTCCTTGAATATTCTGGCGTTTATCAAGATTACTTAATAGATTTGCACGTTCTCGACCTAAAATAATTTCAGAAAATCATATTTCGTTTTCCACGCACATTTGATATATTTTGTTTTTATAAATTTCTTTTGGAAATAATACGTACAGACAACATTTAATTCCTCGTACCTTTTAATGCAGCGTGTTTAAGGTATAATGTCGTATTTAGTATACTATGCAAATGTTAAGATCATAAATTTTCTTCGGAATAGTACGAAACATGACATTTAATTTGTCTTACCTTCTAATTCAGCATGTTCTTTATGACATAAGGAGTAATGTCCTTGTATATTAAATTTATTAATGCCTAATAGGATTTTCGAGCATAACATACATCGTATGTTCTCCCTTCTAAACAGCAAAAAAAACTCTTCCTCCCATTTCTCATGAAATAATCGTTTTCTAACTCGTACACACTGCTTTGATAATGCCATTATGCCACCGCTGATATTGCTCTTGAAACTGATATAGAACCTGCCCACGCCTAGGAGCTACGTGAGGGAGAAACGGGGACTGTGAAGATGATGTCACTCAGAGCGATAAGCTCTGTGAAGGCCAGCGAGACATTATTTCTCAAGTGATGCACGATGCCCATCTCTGCTCTAAAGGCTTGTTCCGGTCTCATGCATTAAACATTTGTTGAGTCCATCTTTTCTTTGGTCTGCCAATGTTTCTTTTGCCTGTTGGTCTGTAATCTAATAGCAGTTTTGGAATGCGGTATTATTCCATTCTTTTCACATGTTCCCTCCACTTAGTTCTATATTGGTGTATCTTCTCTATTAGTTTAAAGATGCCTAATTCCTTTCTTATGTCATTATTTCTCCTTTTGTCTAACGAAGTGTAGCCAGCTATACTCCTTAGGAATCGCATTTCGGCGGCCTCTATTTTTCTCTCTTCACTTTTTCTTAATGTCCAACATTCCGAGCCATATAGAAACATGGGCACTGCCATTACTTTATAAAATTTTAATTTAGTTTCTTTCCTAGTTTGTTTGAGGTTTCTTTTTATTGTTCCACATATATAGTTAAATTTATTAATCTTTTTTATTACATCATCATTTTTAACGTATGATACACTGCAGCCTAAGTAATTAAAATTGTTTACTTCTTCTATCATTTTTCCTTCTAAAATGATTTTAGCCCTGATAGTATTGGACCCTTGAAATGCTAGAACTTTTGTTTTGGCTGTGGAGATGTTTAATGCATACTTTTTACTTAGAGTATTTAATTGGTATATGGCTTTTTGTAAAATATCCTCTGAGCTACAGATTAGAACTTGGTCATGTGCAAATAAAATTGTGTCTAAAAAACTATTCTTAATTTTAAAATGTGTCTCTATATTATATATATATATATATATATATATATATATATATTAAAAAGCAGTGGTGAGAGAGGACAACCCTGTCTCACTCCTTTGTTAATTGTTGCTATTTTATCCTCATTCTTTGTTCTTGTTTCTATCATTATTTTGTTGTCTACATATAAACTTATTATTGTTATTTAATGTTTCGGTATACCTTTTTGTTCTAAAATACGCCATAATATATTTCTATTAACCTTATCAAACGCTTTTTCTTAGTCTATGAATGCCATATATGTTGGTATGTTACATTCACTATGTTTTTATATTATTTGGTTTATACTAAATATGCCATCTACGCAAAGTATAAAAATAACATTTTTGATATCGCTAAATATCAATTATCACATTTAAAATATCACATTTCCAAAATCCATAATACGAAAAAAATGGCTTCGGTTACGCCGACAGCGATTTCTTCTAAGTGATTGGTTGGAATTTGTTCTTTTTCATTATAGGGCACAAAGGTTGGTAATATAGTGAAACGAGTAATATTGTGATACTTCTTTTTTTGAGAATTTATTACAATTTTACTGAGCGAGAGAAGGACCGGTTTTGCGCAGAAACTTGTCCATGAACATTCCCTTAATACGTTGACGCAAAAAACCGATCTTCCTCTCCCTCAGTAAAATTGTAATAAATTCTAAAAAGAAAAACTATCATAATGTTACTCATATCACAATATTACCAACCTTTACCCTACCTACGAGTTTATATATCTGTAAATGATGTACCGTATATGCTTTAGTATAAAACGTAATGAGCCTTTATTTGAAATAAAAGATAGGGCAAACTCTCCTAATTTCGTGACACGGCTAATTTCGTGATATTCTTATTTAAATTTATCACGAAACTATACCAGAGACAAATGTAATTCTGATGGTGCAGTATCAATGGCAGAATATGTACTATAACACAGATTTTGTTCACTGTGATCTTGCAGTGACGTGAGCAGATTTTATGGAAACTACTTGAAGAGTTTTGTCCACGCTTGTCTACGCGGATGACGTGAATATGTTAGGAGAAAATCCACAAACGATTAGGGAAAACACGGGAAATTTACTGGAAGCAAGTAACGAGATAGGTTTGGAAGTAAATCCCGAAAAGACAAAGTATATGATTATGTCTCGTGACGAGAATATTATACCAAATGGAAGTATAAAAATTGGAAATTTATCCTTTGAAGAGGTGGAAAAATTCAAATACCTCGGAGCAACAGTAACAAATATAAATGACACTCGGGAGGAAATTAAACACAGAATAAATATGGGAAATGGCTGTTATTATTCGGTTGAGAAGCATTTATCATCCAGTATGCTGTCAAAAAATCTGAAAGTTAGAATTTATAAAACAGTTATATTACCGGTTGTTCTTTATGGTTGTGAAACTTGGACTTTCACTTAGAGAGAGGAACATAGGTTAAGGGTGTTTGAGAATAAGGTGCTTAGGAAAATATTTGGAGCTAAGAGGGATGAAGTTACAGGAGAATGGAGAAAGTTACACAACACAGAACTGCACGCATCGTATTCTTCACCTGACATAATTAGGAACATTAAATCCAGACGTTTGAAATGGGCAGGGCATGTAGCACGTATGGGCGAATCCAGAAATGCATATAGAGTGTTAGTTGGGAGGCCAGAGGGGAAAAAACCTTTGGGGAGGCCGAGACGTAGATGGGAAAATAATATTAAAATGGATTTGAGGGAGGTGGGATATGATAATAGAGACTGGATTAATCTTGCTCAGGATAGGGACCTATGGGGGGCTTATGTGAGGGCGGCAATGAACCTACGGGTTCCTTAAAAGCCAGTAAGTAAGTAAGTAAGTAAGTAAGTAAGTAAGTACTTGAAGAGTTTTGAGATCTATAGCTTTGAATTTGTGAGCGAATATACCATCCGATTTCCTTTGTCAAAATAAGAGTTCTTTTGCTTGTTTTTTTAGTAGGTTATTTCACAACGCTTTATCAACATGCTAGGTTATTTAGCGTCTGAATGAGATGACAGTATCAATAGTATCAATTTTAAATTTTGACGTCGTTGAAATCTCCTGAAAAGAGACTTATATGGAATGCACGTTTGCATAAAACTGGCGAAGAAAATGCATCTGCAGTGACCCTGACTATCTTTCGATCATGCTACCAGATTAAATGAATTCAGTCACGTCCAGGAATCGAACCAGATTCTTCGAAATATCTTAGCACACTGAGCTACTGTGATATATGGAATACTGATTTTCAGTAACACATACTAGGTTCTTACAGTATTTACTTTTTAAAATGTGTAATAACGCATTTAAAGTTCTAAAATATAACAATTTTATCAAACTTAATAGTTGGCACTACTGAAACGTGGTATAAAGAATGTACCAAAGAATTCCCTGGAAATCATAGCATTCAGTAGAATTCTTCGCCTTACCTAACCGCATCCCTGATGACTACACCCCATGCAACAACGGGGTAGGTCAGATATAATTTACATGTATACAGCTTCAAATGTATATGTTCACAGGTTAGTGGGAGCCCCGGGTCTGCATTTAGGGTGGATCAACCGACTATTTAGAGAAAAATATCTTGTCCAGAACATCAGGCTTTGAGTGTAGAAGTGACCTACGTGTTACAAGAAAATTAAGAAAATTTCTGCCTACTGGTTACGTTGGTATTTGAAGTCGTAGGGCTTACCTCTGTATACAGAGCGGATAGTAACCTCAGCATCAAAGTTTAAGAGTTGATTCCACACTTTTTCTTCGATGAAGTACCGTTAAGCAGGAAAAAAAAGTGTCTTTACCCCATGTTTGCAGTGCTCTATTGCGGTAATATCCCGAGAGAAATGGCTGATTACTATACATACAAGCGGATAGGTAAAAATAATCTGAACAGTTAATGTCTTGAACCTTTTTTTTAATATTAAGCCGTTCAGCCATGAATTTAAATTGAATGATAGCGAAAATCGTTGAAATAAATCTTGCAACTCAGCACATGTCGCGTGTTACAGACTGAGTGCAACAGAGACGGAGGGGAAGGTAAGGAGTGCAGGCCGCACTTGCTTAGAGTTATTGCAGCAGCCGTAATGTAGCCAAATGCTTCATAGAAACATAACAATGTCCTCTAAAACGGTGAATGTTAGAGAAAAAACTTATATAGATTTTTTCAAATCTCTCCTCATGATCTATTACTAGTTTCATATTATTTTTTGTAGCATCTTAATACTTCCTCTGATTAGATATTAAAATGATGAGATAATTTCATATTGGAAGTAGTAGTAATACTAGTAGCAATAGCGGTAGTAATAGTGCTTAGTAGTACTAGTAGTAGAGAAGTAGCAATAGTCTTATTAGTAATAGCAATCGTAGTTCCAGTGTCATCAACAATAGTTTTAGTACCAGTGGTAGATACCGTAGCTCTGGTCCCAGTTAGCAACAGTGATTCTATTATCAACAACTATTTTAATACCAACTATAGCAACAGTAGTTTTGTCATCAACAGTAACAACAGTATGAGTTTTTAGACTTTCACAGTGACTGTGATCAGTAGCAACATTAGTTTAATTATCAACATTAGCAACAATATTTTTGTTACCAAATCAAAATAAATTTGTTATCAAAGCAGCAAAAGTAGTTTTATTATCAAATGCAGCAAAAGTAGTATTATTATTGATGGTATAAACAGTAGTTTTATTATCAACAGTAACAACAATAGTTTTGGTTTGGATAGCGACAACAGTAGTTTCAACAGTAGCAACAGTGGTTCTAGTAGCAACGGTAGTTTTATTACCTATAGTAGCAACAGTTGTTCTAGGATCAAAAATAGCAATAGTAGTTTCGTTATCAACAGTTGCAACAGTAGTTCTAGTATTTGTTACAGAAGCAGTAGTTCTAGTGTCAAACAGCAACAAGACTAGTTTTATTATCAACAGTAAACAACTAAACAGTAGTTTTCTTAACCGCAGCAGTAGCAATTATAGGGTAAATGTTGGTAATATTGTGATACTAGTAATATTATGATAGTTCCTTTTGAGAATTTTTTACAATTTTACTGAGAGAGAGCAAGATGGTTTTTTTTGCGTCAACGTATTAAGTGGACAACTTTCTGCACAAAACCAAACTTTTCTAGCTCAGTAAAATTGTAAAAAATTCTCAAAAAGTATCATCATAATATTATTAGTATCACAATTTACCAACCTTTACCCTATTTAGCAACAACAGTTTTGGTTTGAATAGCAATAACAGTTGTTTCTTCAACCATAGTTTTGGTTTGAATACAGGCAACAATAGTTTCATGAACAGTAGTAGTAACAATAGTTTCATTATACAGTAGCAACAGTTGTTGTGGATCAACAAAACTACTATTAGTTATCAACAGTTACGACAGTAAAAAAATTCTAGTATCAACAGTTGCAACAGTAACTCTAGTTCTAGTATCAACAGTTGGAACATTAGTTCTATTATAAACTGTAGCAATAGTAGTTCTAATATCATCTGTAGCTACAGTAGATCTAGTATTAGCTGTAGCAGCGGTTCTAGTATCAGATGTAACAGCAGTAGTTCTAGTATCGGCTGTAGCAACAATAGTTCTAGCATCACTTGTAGTAACAGTAATTGTAGTAACAATGAAAACACTAGTATCCAAACCTTATTTAAGAACTAGCCGTACCCGTGCGCTCCGCTGCACCTGTTAGAAATAAATGTAAAGTAATTACATAATTAAAATAGGACGTTTGATCCAGGGAACATTCGTGTTTGATAGAAGGATAAATCGTTTAATATGTTACTTAATTTAAATTGTATTTAAATAATTAAAATGCGATCATTTGGTCCAGAGAGCACTCAGAAGTTACTGTAATAACATTATAGCATTATGTCCATCTAGAGAAACTACACTTTCCAAGGGTTAAATAACAATTAATTATACAAATCGGTTAATTTAGCTTTCAATATTACTTCATACAAACACAGAAACATCCTTTGTAGGCTATGTGTCATAGCTTTCGATTGTTGTTGTCCAAGGACCTTTATAGACGTAGTCATTTGTTTTTCATTTCATTACACCGCCTTAGATGGCATTGTACTTTAATTTTAAAACTCATTTTTCTCATTAAATATCAGTCCTATTAAACTTTTGCAAAGAATAAAACTTATCGGAAATTATGTTTAAAGAAACTTTTGTTATGCAACATATTTCACAAAAATCAATAATAAGCGACATATTTCGATTTATTTAATTCAGGCCCCCTTATAACCCCCCTTTTAAATAATGTATTTTGAATGTCATATAGCCTAAACTCTAAGTTATAACGAACTTTATTTATATTCCAATTTTCATATAAATCGGTTCAGCCATTATCGAGTGAAAAGGTAACAAACATCCAGAGAGACAGACAGACATACAAACAAAAATTTCAAAAAAGCGATTTTCGGATTCAGGGTGGTTAATTATATATGTTAGGACCAATTATTTTTGGAAAATCGAAAATTACCAGAAAAATTTCGGCTACAGATTTGTTATTAGTATAGATATCATACTTTGCCTTTTTTCAAGGGCTTATTATTCTTATTACTATGTGGGAATCGCATTTGGGGAAATTGTTGTGGTGGTTCTAAATTACTTATTTTACAATTAATAGAGACCTTAAGTATTACTACAGGTGTCACTTTCAATGCCTATTGCAGACTGTTGTTCAAGAAATAAATATTTTAAAGTTTACTGAGGGTAAAAAGGTAATTAATAACTATAATAGTGGATGGAATATACATAGTTACAATACTATGATCTAATTATCTGCTATGTGGACGATAATCAGATTGAACAAATCAAAGTGTTGGTTATATCAATTACTTTTAAATCCATTGCCTCTAAACTCCTTAACAAATCAAAATGTTGGCTAAATTCATTGCCTTAAGGGATTAGGTACAGCTTACAGCAGTAAAATGTTTGGAAATATTCAGCATTTTTTTCCTCCATTACTGTATTTCGTACATTAATGAAAATTGGTGTGTATAAAACACTGTCCTTCTGCTATATGAAAAAAAAAATATTTTTACGATTTAAAAAAAAATATTTATTTTTTAAAAATTCAAAATGTGCAGTGATGAAGTGTTTCCCTCATAACTCAAAAACTTGTTAACTTTTTCATGTTCTCTCTCTTTTATTATATTGTAAACTCATGTTTACAATATCATGCTCTTTCAACTACATTCCTTAATAAATAATATATCTCTTTTAATTTTGTGTTTGAAGAAAATACTGATATTCGACCATTTTTTTAAATTAATTTATTTTTTATCAATCTATCAAAGGTAGAGAAGTGATCTTGCATCATATTGTAGATATAGCATGCATAGATACACACAAAAATTTCCATCACAGAATGCTGGATAGTTTTTGAGTTATGTGGGAAACGCTTCATCACCCCGCAGTGAACTGAATTTTGAAAAAAAAAAAAAAAAAATGTAAATCATTTTTTTAAATAGTAAATTTGTTTATTTTCGTATAGCAGGAGGACAGTGCTTTACACATATTAATTTTCATTATTGTACAAGATACAGTAATGGAGGAAAAATTTTTTGAATATTTTCAAAATTTTACTGCTGTAAACTGTACCTAACCCCTTAACAAATCACCCCATGAAAGTCATTAATGTATCTAGGTTTAGAAATACAGTGGACTCTCCTAAGTTCGACTGAACAGAATTGAAAGTTCAGTCGAATAAGGGTAGTGGGTGTGGCAGGTGAAATGAATACAAATACTTATTTGTTATCCATCAACGAATACAGTACTATACTTGCATTTCCTGCCCGCCCCGAGACTTGTGTATGCGCTTCTAGTACCACAGTGGGTTTCGACAGTTCCGTCTCACAAATGGCACAATTCTCAAATAGAGAAAGAAGAGTTCATTAATTTAAAATCAGTGATTGAATATGGATGTTCTAATCAATAAAATATTCTCTTTTTTTAACAAAAGTTCTCATTCAAATGGCAAACCCATTTCTTAGTTCCCTTATAAGGGCGTGTCTAATTCTCCTACGTAAACAGTCGAACTATAGGATGTCGAACTTAAGAGCTTTCACTGTACCGGTACCTTACTTATAGTGTGAGTGAATATTATGAATAAGCAGGAATCCTTCAACTTTAATTTCAATTTCATATTTTTTTGTATTTGCTGATGGCTCTAACTAATTAAATTAAAATTAAATTCAATATTTAAACTACTAGACACTATAATTGACCTTAATTATCACTACTGCTACTGCTACGCAAAAAACGATTCTCATTTCAACTACAGAAGCTATTCGGATATGATGGAAAGCATAATTTATAAGGTTCCTACAGAACAATGATGCACAATAGCTGCGGTACCGTATTCCAACACCGACCACGACAATGTGATAGAAGTGTTGTAACTCTGATACAGTACTACATCACAAGAAGACGGTCTTGCAGCGGGAAGCATTGCCGGCCTTTTCAAGAATCTGTGACCGCGTTCTTAGTGCATATTTAAAAGCGATCGTGTTTTGGAATGTCTAGCCGTGCGTGAGCGGCACAAATCATCCAAATAGGGTTTAATTTGGATCACTTTCATGATAACAGCGTGTCTGCTGCCTTTCCTGTCTGCCCTGGGGTCTGGAGCCGCCGGGTTTGGAACTCATCGCGTGACTCCTTGCGACGGGTTTACCCACTCGGGATCAAAACCGAAAATTTCCTCTCATCTGTTCTAATACGTTATTATGTATGTAGATCAGCTCGCCGTCATGGCAACAAGACAGAGCTAACTCTTGCACTTCGGCGAGTTTTATAAATGCAGATCCAGCTGCAGCTTCGTCAGCGAAGGTGACAAGGCTTCACGAAAGGCATCTGGGATTCTATTCTTATGTAGTATATACTAGTAGGTTTCCTAAGAACACTTCGACATGTTATTTTTATTTTCGTTCTGCTATCCCTTCATAACAGAGATTAAGAACTAAAACAGTGATGTCAAAGCAAGCGCATTTTTCTGACCTTGACGTCGTGCGCGGGCATCAAGCGCTAAGTATGGAAAGAGGAAGGGTTGTGTATATGAATAAGAAGTCTATTCGATTAAGAAAACAGTGGTGCACAAACTTCAGACGGAACGTGAAATTTTATGTCGTTATTTTATATGGCTTTTTTCTGTTTGATACTATCTATATTGTCTGTAAAACAAAAGTACTAATACCATTTTTTTAATATTACAGTTGTGTTTTAAATCTTAATAACATAATAAAGAGTTAAGAAGGAATATTCACATAAATTCCATAGTAGTACAACTATACTGTACTAAATGGATGAAACACATCATTCATAAAGAAAGTAATACCAAAAAAAAAAAAAAAAAAAGATTGAGTGTGATATGTTAAGTTGGAATTGATATTGATGATATATTTAGCCTTATAAAAGTAATCAATAAACCAATCAAAACAATATTACAGTACAAAGCAAAGTTACGTAGGTGCTGTATATGTTTTAAGTGTAACTAATATTCCATAACAAAACTCTTATCGCATTATGCTTTTAAGGTGATATTGGTGAGCAACTTCCTATCATCAGAATATTAAATTATTTTATCGAAATGTGCTGAAGCTATAGAGCTGACATTTTTACAACATATGGACACATATCTTTTGCTTATGATGTAATAGTAGTTGCTTTGTTAATTCATTTCTTTACAAACAATTCCCATGCGAATATTTTCAAAATGTTCAATACACTATCTTCAGTAATACGTATTTAGTATATTAGATTATGAAAAATTCTGTAAGGCTACTAAATAAGTAGACCTATATCTGAAAATTTCACTTTTCTATTAAAAAAATTGAGGAAATATTTCT
Organism: Periplaneta americana; assembly: GCF_040183065.1. Classification (NCBI taxonomy): domain Eukaryota; kingdom Metazoa; phylum Arthropoda; class Insecta; order Blattodea; family Blattidae; genus Periplaneta; species Periplaneta americana. The sequence continues at coordinate 33,967,289 of NC_091131.1, read as the reverse complement.
TTTAAATAAGAAATCAAACTTGTGAAAAATGAGCATTAAAATTAAAACTTACATTCTTATAATGCACTTATACTTCTCAGACAAATCTAAAAATTAACATGGATATAGTTTTAATAAGTTCTCTTCCCTTTATCTATTGAATCAGTGCTAGCCATCCCTGAATATAGCTCGACCAAGCGGAATATATTACCTCTTTCGTCTGTCTCTTTCCTTTCCGCTGTAAAGCGCTCAGTCTCTTCTGAGCTCTAAAGCGCGCGCTTGCTCCTATGGGCATCAATTGACATGACTGAACTAAAGGATTCTTCATGATGGCGCATGGGGGCATGGAGGTAGAGGTCCATGAGGCTCTGTGATTGTCACCGACCTCCAAATTGTTTTTACTCCCGGGAAAGATCTGATACTGAATGTCATAGGAGGCTAGAGGGTTCGGTCCGGTACTGTGGATTGAATTCGGCGTAGCTCAGTGGTCAGAGTGCTTGGTACGTAGAACCAAGGACCCGGGTTCGATCCCCGGCGCCGGAGGGAATTTTTCTCCTCAAATATTAATTGTCAATATTACAGATATTATCCTGTAGGACAAATTAATAAATCTGTAACATGCATTATGCATGTTTTTATCACCAAAAAGGCCAAAACATGCAAATATGCACGGAAAAAATACATACCGTATTTGCTCGCGTAATTTGCGCACTTTTTAATTAACTTTGGCCACTGAAAAATTGGGGTGCGTAAAATATGCGGATTTTTCAAATAAGAGGTCCTGTTCTGATTTTATCTCAATTAGTATATGTACAGGTAAGTATTTACGGTAGGGCTAATTTTCTATACCGGTAACTTGTCTCTACCAAGGACAAGCATTGTTAAAGTAGCGGGACTTTGGGGTTTCTTTCTGAAGCAGGTACTTCAGTTGCTGGTGAATGACCTACGATGGACTGTAGGGAAGGAAAATCCCTACTACACTGAAAAAAATATGTACGTAAAATGTGTGCGCAAAATACACGGAGCAAAAATAAAGTTCAAAATAATCCCTTAAAAAGTAGGGTGCGCAAAATACGCGGGGGCGCAAATTACGCGTGCAAATACGGTATATTTGGAACCGGAAAGTAATGAAATCGATAAGTACTAAGTTTGAGCTACGTCCTATATTCCTATAAAAACATGCATTTGCATGGAATTCTCGTCTCTAATGATCAGTTTATATTACAGACTTGCCAACTTACTTGCATAATGCAGAAATAATTCATAATTGATTCACGACTTTGTACCGTTCTGCTACGAAAAAAAAATCTTCCGGATTAGAATAATATCTTATGTAATGTCATATTATGACAATAACTTTCGTTTTGACGTAAAATGTCTTACATTCCGGTATACATAAAGGGGTTACATCGGCGCTCGCGTTTTCATCATTACCTACGTTTGTTGACACGTGAAAGATAAGGAATATACGTACACGCTTAAATAATAGTTGAATTTGTCAACCATGTGAAAATCTTCTATACATTTCACACATCTAAAACATTTAATATCTCGTGAGCCACGCAATATACGCTAACGAAAAAATGAATTGTATTTTTTTAAAGGGACGTAAGTCACCATGTTTGAAATTTTAATTTATATCGTTGTTTCGAAAGGATGTGGATAAACCAGTCGTTTTTTTATTAAAAGGGCGCCAATAATATTGATCGTTGACCTGTTAGAGGCAAGTTAAAATCACAATTTGTGTTAAATGGGCGGTAGTACCGACATACAAGTTTTAAAACTATTCAATTGGCAATGGCAGTTGTGTGAAAACAGCTGAAAACTGAAAACAGAAGAAATATTACAAAAGACTTCTGTTTCTAAAGCTACAAGGAACAGACAAAGAAATGAGAAAATCAATTTTTCAATCTGAAGTCTATTCCACTTTTCAGTACACACATGACACAGTTGGATACATCAAAGGATTCAGTAATATCAATGGACTGGTAAGCCACACATCCTTCATGACACTTCAGCAAGAATCCGTTCCTCCATCAACAAGCCCAGTCTACCCAGCAGGAAATGTGCCAATAAAACAGAAAAACAAATGCAAGACTTGAAAAAAATGAGGCAGTGCATCCCAAGAGAGCATATGGCACTTTATGAAGAACTTTTCAGCTGGTCTACAGACAGCAATGCAATGTACGAGACTGAGAAAAAATACATCCCAAATGAAAGGACTGATTTCTCTTTATTATTCATGTTCTTTTTCCATATTTGCTACATTTATCAACAGTAATCTCACTAGAGGTTTTGATTTATCTAGAGAAAATCAAAACTCGAGTGGGATTTAAATGACTATTACACGATTAGAAGAAAGTATATAAAGATTAGAAGTACTTCAATACAGGTAAAATATTAACTGACTTACGAAAATACAACTGTATTCAAATGTATTATTGTACCATCTCAACATTACAAATATTACGCTAGATGCATGCTAGATGGCAGTAGTGTGTTAGGATTAGCTGTTATCTTGCTATCAGTTGTGCCAACTATGGAATCTTCATTGACCTCTGTAGACGATTACTAGCAATGCCTCCTCGATCTAGATCACTATGGCAGTGTTACTAGTGAAGAAGGCTTTGTTGATTCAGTTTCATTTTTATTAAAACAGTTGCATTTCACTTCAATTATCCGAATCCCAGTAATCAACGTCACTTGACAGATGATTTTCAATAAATCGTAATATTAAACAATCTCAGATACGTGACTATCCATTATATCGTATAGCAGAAGCTATAACATAACCTAAATAATATATATAAGTGTTAGAAAAGTTTTAATTAACGACGATGACATAAAAAATAAACATGAATAATTTTAAAAGGAATAATTATTGAATGTACAATTTTCAAATTTGAATGTTTTAGTGGTTGGTGGTTCAGTTGATGTTATATTGGACGTGTGCGTAAAAGTGGAACTCATTGATGTAGGCCTACATGGTGTATTCCTCAACTTATTCAGGATTTCCGAATGGTGCTCTTCATTTATTTGTAAATAGGATTTCAGGGAAAATGCATAGGTATGACCAGTGATCTTTATTAATTCTTGTTCTTGAATGCCAATGCGAGTCATATTTGAAATTGCTGTGCATGGACTGGAGTGGTTTGTAATTTTCTGTTTTTTTTTTTTTTTTTTTTTTTTTTTTTTTGACGTCCAGATCAGCGCAGTTTCAAATGTTGGCAAACAAAGAAACAAATGCTAGGGACGCGATAAAATTAAACAAATGCTAGGGACGCGATAAAATTGTGCGATAAGCAGCCATGATTGGTTGAAATACGTCCTTTCGTACCGTTTTATTGGCCAAAAGTAGTATGACGTAGTAAAAGTGTAATAGTTATTACACGTATAGGCTCCATTTCTAGCTCTCGTTATCTAATAAGAATAACAAATCCCGAAAAGACAAAGTATATGACCAGAATATTGTACGAAATGAATATTTAATGGTTTTTAGGTATTGCTAGAAGTGTTGATTTGTGTTTTTTTTTTTTACTCTAGATTAAAATTGCAAGTTTCTTGTTTATGTTAGTTAATTAGTTAGGATACAAATAATTATGATACTTGTCCAAATATTTAAAGATTGTGTGACTGCAACCTGTGTATATTTTTGTATGGCTTGATTTGTTTATAGTATAATTTTTATTTCTATTACTGCATTTGTATTTCTGGTGGTGTGGAAGAGAAGGCCTAATGGCCTTAACTACACCACAATAAATAAATAAATAAATAAATAAATAAACAAACAAATAAACAAACAGAGTATGAGATGAACGAAATGATTAAACGTGCTTTTTCCTCAATCTTTCTACTGCAACTGACGTAATTTTCATTGGTGTTACGTTATACATTTTACAGTTCTACCAACCTGTGCATTATTTATGAAATGATCTTCGTACTTACATCTGACACATTTGTGTGTTTGATTATAGAAGCAAGTTTAGTATTGGTTGAGTGTAAGAGAAGGCCTTATGGCCATACGTCCGCCAGGTTAAATAAAGCTGCTATTATGATTATGACTATGATTATTATTACTTACAAATGGCTTTTAAGGAACCCACAGCTTCATTGCCGCCCTCACATAAGCCCGCTATCGGTCCCTATCATGTACAAGATTAATCCAGTCTCTATCATCATATCCCACCTCCCTCAAATCCATTTTAATATCCTCCCATTTATGTCTCCGTTTCCCCAAAGGTCTTTTTCCCTCCGGCCTCCCAACTAACATTCTATATGCATTTCTGGATTCACCCATACGTGCTACATGCCTTGCCCATCTCAAACGTCTGGATTTAATGTCCCTAATTATGTCAGGTGAAGAATACGATGCGTGCAGTTCTCCGTTGTGTAACGTCGTCCATTCTCCTGTAACTTCATCCCTCTTAGCCCCAAATATTTTCCTAAGAACCTTATTCTCAGACAGCCTTAACCTCTGTTCCTCTCTCAAAGTGAGAGTCCAAGTTTCACAACCATACAGAGAACTGGTAATATAACTGTTTTATAAATTCTAACTTTCAGATTTTTAACAGCTAGATGATAAAAGCTTGTCAACCGAATAATAACAGATATTTTCCATACTTTTTCGACGTTTAATTTCCTTCCGTGTGTTATTTATATTTGTTACTGTTGCTCCCAGATATTTGAATTTTTCCATCTCTTCGAAAGATAAATTTCCAATTTTTATATTTTCATTTCGTACAATATTCTCGTCACGAGACATAATCATGTACTTTGTCTTTTCGGGATTTATTATTATTATTATTATTATTATTATTATTATTATTATTATTATTATTATTATTATTATTAGAAATGGTGCCCTATAAAATTCCCATCTCCCGAATTTCATCTCTCGTACAGAAGTTGGCAAGCCTGATTTACATGAGCTCTCTGATAGTCAAGAAAGACGTAAAAAAAATTTCGCCGATACGGTAGGAAATTTTATTTTAAAGAATTCTAGCAAAAATAAATTGATTTCTCTGCTATCGTAACAATGATGACGATCTATTTCCAAGAGTTGCTTCAACGATGGATTGAAACGTCAGTGCTAAAGAGATGGTCGGCACTCCCTGGTGTGAGCATGGTGGGAGATGTGTGCAGCCACGTTCTTTTGCGAGTCTTAAAATATTGCGTGATGTGGACATAAAAAGAAGACAGTCTGCCTGGCCCTTAACAGCTACCAATTACTCCATTGCTCCTTAAATAAAAGGTTCGTATTATAATTTACATATCTATTTTTTTACTAGTACGCAATACAGGCTGTCTACAAACCACGGTCTCCTTTTAAATTAACATCCATTAACCCTTCGAGTTCTAGTATAGACCGAGCACGTATTTAACACTTCCTTACATATTTCTTCTTATCCTTTTTATTCATTTTTCATTTCTTAATTTACACGTAAATAAATAACTAAATAGATAAATAAATAAATAAATAAATAAATAAATAAATAAATAAATAAATAAATAAATAAATAAATAAATAAATAAATAAATAAATAAATTTCAAATGAATACAACTTAATTTAATATAATATAAACTAACCCACTCCTAAATGAATAACACTCGTGCTCAGGAGGGGATTTGAATACAGACAAAATAGAATTGAGAATGAATAAATTACAGATTAAAAAGCCTGAAATATCTTTAAAGGCAAACTATAAATCTAATACAATTTTTTTATTTTATTAATAATATGGAGAGAATTACTGGTTAAATATTATTAGAGTAAAATTTGTTTAATAAGCAACGACCTTGACTCATGGTATGATAAAAGCTGCATTGGTTTCACATATAAGTTCAAACAATAATATTAATAATAATAATAATAATAATAATAATAATAATAATAATAATAGTAGCAACAATAATAATAACAATAATAATAATAAGAGTAATAATAATAATAATAACAATAATAACAAGAGTAATAATAATATAATAATGAGTAATAATAATAACAATAATAATAATAAGAGTAATAATAATAATAACAATAATAATAATAATAGCAATAATAATTTATTTTATTTATTTATTTATTTATTTATTTATTTATTTATTTATTTATTATTAATATTTGTGTGCTGAACAACAGCCAGAGGCCAATTATAATTCAGCACAATACACAAACAGAAGATACAAAGGTGCAAAACAAAATAAATAATATCTTAAATAACAAAAACATACATAAATAAAATTGAGAACAAGAGCAGTAAAAACTAATAATCAAAAAACGAAACTAAACCTTGAAAGGATCTAAATTGTGCCCATGCAAATTGGCATATTTTATGCATCTACAGACTGGAGAAAGTGATTTTGAATTTCTGTTATACAATTTTTTTTGAAATCTTAAACCTTTTGTAGGAATACGAAGGCTGGTATTGTTTATGATAGACTCACAATCAATATCACCCTTGGTAACTTTGCAAAAAAATTGATAATCAAGATTTAGACGTCTAGCATAAAGGCTACAACAGTTAAAATATTTACAGGTAATCTCATAGTTAAAGTCAGAGGGATTGGGTATATATCGAAAAGCACACAAGGAAATAAATTTTCTTTGAATATTTTCCAATTTAACCGAATCGGTTGAAGTAATGGAATTCCAGGCTACAGATGCATATTCAAGTTTAGATCGAACCAAAGTAAAGTATAGAATTAATAGTGACTCTGGAGTAGAAAAAGAATAAGTTATAGACCTTATTAAACCAAGCATTCTTATTGAATGATTATAAATATATTGAACATGATCGTGAAAGTATAATTTAGAATCGGGTAGTACACCAAGATCTTTAATAGAATTTTTCCTAATAATACAGACGTTATTAAGAGAATAATTAAATTTTATGGAAGTAGTTTTTCGTGAGTACGAAATGACAAAAGTTTTTGTTTCATTAATTTTCATTCCATTATTGTCAGACCAAAGTTCAATAATAATAATAATAATAATAATAATAATAATAATAATAATAATAATAATAATAATAATAATAATAATAATAATAATAATAATAATAATAATAATAAGACTAATAATAATAATAATAATAATCCGCGGCGCTACAGCCCGTGAAGGGCCTAGACCGAACAGCCGACTGCTGGACTCACGCCTACATGTCTAAGCAGAGGTGGACGACCATCCAACCAGAATGGAGGTATCGTGTGGTCAGCACGATGATCCCCCCAGCCGTTATAGCTGGCATTCGCAACCGGATTTCGCTACCTATCGTATCTCCCCAAGTGCATCACGATGCTGGGTGGGCACCGGTCCCATACACTGGCCGAAATTTCATGAGAAAATTTCTTCCCCCGTGAGGACTCGAACCAGCGCGCATTCCGTAACGCAAGTCCTAGGCAAGATGCCTTAGACCACGACGCCACGGCGCGGGACTTTAAATTCATATAAACGCAGAAAATTCATATTTTTAGTTATATATTTATGTATATACATTTCAAAATTATCAAGATTTTTGAGAAAATATTTTAATAAAATTAATCAATAAATTTGTTTAATGTCTAAAACATTGAAATGTTTAAACAACAATTCATTTAAGTACCTAATATTTCTGCTTTTTAAACACATTTTTAATAATATTTTCTTAATAAAATTAACGGATGAAGGTTGGATTTATAAGTTCCAACCCAATATAATACCATACATAAATATAGATCGAATTAATGCTAAATAAATTATACGTAAAGAGTTAGTTGAATAAATATTTCTTAGAACAACGAAGTAATATATTGTTTTATGTAATTTGTTATAAATAAAATGAATATGATTATTCCATTTCAAAGGATTATCAATAATTATAGATCAGTATTTAATCTCATTAACTTCATTAATAACTGAACAATTTCAATTTATGTCGGAACAGTCGAAATTATGTATTTTAATATTTAATATAGATGAAATTGTTTTATTATCTTTATTATTTCAAGAAATTGGGATAGCTATTGTTTTATCTTCATTAATGACAAGATAATTTAAATGGAACCATATTTATTAATTTTAAGCGGCAATTTTCATTATAAAATAAATAAATTCATCCACACATTATTTTATTCATTTATTCACGTCTTCATTAGCTATGTATCACTTTTATTCATAAATGAATTCATTAATTTACTGATGTATTATAAATATAATAATTTAATAAATGCCTGTTATTATTCGGTTGAGAAGCTTTTGTAATCTAGTCTGCTGTCAAAAAATCATGAAGTTAGAATTTATAAAACAGTTATATTACCGGTTGTTCTGTATGAGTGTGAAACTTGGACTCTCACTTTGAGACAGGAACAGAGACAAAGGGTGTTTGAGAACGAGGTTCTTAGGAAAATATTTGGGGCTAAGAGGGATGAAGCTACAGGAGAACGGAGGAAGTTACACAACGCAGAACTGCACGCATTGTATTCTTCACCTGACATAATTAGAAACATTAAATCCAGACGTTTGAGATGGACAGGGCATGTAGCACGTATGGGCGAATCCAGAAAAACATATAGAGTGTTAGTTGAAAGACCAGAGGGAAAAAGACCTTTGGCGAGGCCGAGACGTAGATGGGAGGATAATATTAAAACGGATTTGATGGAGATGGGATATGATGATAGAGACTGGATTAATCTTGCACTGGATAGGGACCAATGGCGGGCTTATGTGAGGGCGGCAATGAGCCTCCGGGTTCCTTAAAAGCATTTGTAAGTAAGTAACTTAAGTATTATAAATTTATTAACAGATTTTTTGTTTCTTATGAAGATTCAAGTCCCCGAAGCTTGCCTTATGTTTCTGTGTAATGTAGTGAATGGATGGTTCTCTCAATGTCTCCATTCAATCCGCCACTGACCGGGTTACACACAGGGACGGCCCTGACAGACAACGCGCTAGAGGGAACGGAAGGACTCTCGAATCCCCTTCGCTCCATCTTTTAATTTCACACCTCATTTCAGGAAGACGTTTGGAAAATATTAGTTCGTGCATAACACGTCCTTAAAACAAGAAATAAAATAAAGATTATAAAAAATATATAAATGTATGACGGTGAGTATATATTCAAACGAACTCATCCCTTCTCCCACGTCAGCTGAGACATCTACAGATACAGAAGGGGTTCGGTTACGCCGATTTGAATCCCTTACAGAGTGCATAAATGACACAAGTCCATACAGACATATGATTCTTTTCATGATGATCCAGTGAACAACGCTCTTCATTCATTTCACTCTTTTGTCTTTTCTCTTATCTGTTTGATACCAGACTTTTCATTTTATACAAAGTTTGTGTGTTCAAAACCCAACGAAAGACCATGAAGTTTTAAAGGCTATAAAATGTCTATAACGTCTATCTTCGGAAAGGAAGTAAAACTCTGATGTTCATATGGGACGAACTAAAGCTGAGAAGTTGGCATTTAGCGTAGACGCATACTTGCGATTTGTAATCGCGCGATTGTTTAGCTGCAAAATTGAAACGTGTGGTTTTAAATACGAATGCAAGCATACGCCTGTACAGAATTAAAGGCCCATTCACAATGAAAATTAAACATAACCGTAACATAATAACATAAACACAGAAGTTTGCGCCCAGGCTACCAAATGGGATCATTCACAATGATTCACGTAAGCATTCACATAAACATTACCGTAAGACGTTAACATGAAAGTTTGCAAACTCCAAACTTTCATGCTTATGCTTACGTGATTTGCAAACAGAACACAATCGTGGAGCGCTGAAGTATACGACAGAATATGAGGAAATGGCGTCGTTATATTTCCATGTTTACCAAGTATGTTTGCAATTATGTTTATGTTCCCATCGTGAATGATCTTGATTTTACCGTAAAGGCCCATTCACAATGAAAATTAAACATAACGTAAGCGTTAACTTAACGTTACAGTAAAATCAAGAAGTCATACCATCATTCACGATGGGAACATAAACATAACAGCAAACATACTTGGTAACCATGGAAACAAAACAACGACGCCATTTCCTCATATTCTGTCGTATACTTCAGCGCTCAACGATTGTGTTCTGTTTGCAAATCACGTAAGCATAAGCATGAAAGTTTGGAGTTTGCAGACTTTCATGTTAACGTCTTACGGTAATGTTTATGGCAATGCTTATGTGAATCATTGCGAATGATCTCATTTGGTAGCCTGGGCGCAAATTTCTGTGTTTATGTTACGGTTATGTTTAATTTTCATTATGAATGGGCCTTAACGTTTGTATTCTTAAGTTAACGCTTACGTTATGTTTAATTTTCATTATGAATGGGCCTTACCGTTTGTATTCTTAACTTAACGCTTACGTTATGTTTAATTTTCATTATGAATGGGCCTTAACGTTTGTATTCTTAAGTTAACGCTTACGTTATGTTTAATTTTCATTATGAATGGGCCTTAACGTTTGTATTCTTAAGTTAACGCTTACGTTATGTTTAATTTTCATTATGAATGGGCCTTAACGTTTGTATTCTTAAGTTAACGCTTACGTTATGTTTAATTCTCATTATGAATGGGCCTTAACGTTTGTATTCTTAAGTTAACGCTTACGTTATGTTTAATTTTCATTATGAATGAGCCTTAACGTTTGTATTCTTAAGTTAACGCTTACGTTATGTTTAATTTTCATTATGAATGGGCCTTAACGTTTGTATTCTTAAGTTAACGCTTACGTTATGTTTAATTTTCATTATGAATGGGCCTTAACGTTTGTATTCTTAAGTTAACGTTTACGTTATGTTTAATTTTCATTGTGAATGAGCCTTAACTGTAACTAATATAATTAATTTCAGGGGTTAATCTTTGAGATATTTCAAACAAAAATGTTTAATAAAATTTTGCTCGTTTTTGCTTCCTTTTTAGATAAAAATTGTTTTATGTGAAACATTTCATAGCGTGTTTTGGGAAAGCCATCGATTGAATTCCCAATATGCTCAGTCAATTTAAGAGAGCAGTGTATTATGATAATAAGTGATTGAAATAATTTTAGTTTTGTCTTTCAAATGTGCAGAAATTTGATCTGAACAAATGTAACTTAGCGTATTCCGAATCTCAGCGCTGAGCAATCTGATGGCATCACGGTGTTCCGAATTCCACCGATGACATCATTGATGCTCCACCGGTGTCGCACCGGTTCCATCAGCCTGCAGAGGTGGTGGCAGTCTCCATCAATGAATCTGACTGCTTCTTGTGTAGGGCGGGAATTAGCAGACGAATGACATCGTGCACTGTTGTGTCATGGCGGTGTGTTCTGCTGTATTGTTTGTAATAAGCACAACGTAAAAACAATATGTTAATGGCTTATGAGCGAACATGTCAACGGACCAGTTATTGTTACCGGTTCAAGAAATAAATTGTTTATGCTCTCTTTTATTTGAACGAGATGACAGTACGGAAATTTAGTAAAATCTTGCTAGCGTAGCACAGACAACTTGTACAGCCGCCATGTTAGCCATTGAACCTTTCAGCAGTTTTGTTCCTATTTCGCTGCAGCGTGACGTCATTGATGTCCACCGGTCCGGTGAGATTCGGAATACGCTGACAATGCTGGTGCCAATTTAATGTAAGGATCAGAGAATTGGACAATGAATAAGAGTGACAAAAGAATAACTGAAACAGGTGAAATGAGATTTTTCCGATAATATGTAGCTGGTTGTACATTCAAAGATCACATTATATTCATCTTATTCATCTGTCGTAAAAAATTTTGGCTTCTTTTTTTGATAATAATCTAAGTTAGAATTTTCAAGTTAAAGAAACTATAAAAAAATCTGTTCCTCCATTCACTGTTTGAGTCGCTTGAGAAACTTCTTGCCCCAGCAAACTAAAACTTACCCTAGTAATGCCGCACTTCGATTATTGTGACGTTTTGTTAAGTGACCTAAGTTCTGAATTGTCAGTCAAGTTACAGCGAGCTCAGAATATGTGCGTCAGATACGTGTGCAACATCCGACGATATGATCACATATCTCAGTCCTTCGCAAGTCTTTCGTGGCTCCGACTTAAAGAACGCAGAACTTTACACTCTTTGTTTTTACTCTTTCGAATTCTGCACACCTCAACACCAAATTACCTTTCGTCTCGTTTCTCTTATCTATACTCTAACAACGACATAAATACCAGATCGCTTATCTGTGCACGCAAAGTATACCTCTTCATAGAACATCTTGTTATTCATCATCTTTTATAGTATCCACCTCGCGTCAATGGAATTTCTTGTCACAAAGTATTAGGGGCTGCAAGACAATAAACACCTTTAAAAACAGCTTAAAAGATAACCTTATTAGCATTTCACTCTAATCATACTGATTTAAACTATCACTGACTACATTGTTACTTTTTTCTTTAGACATCATCCTGATTGTGCTGTATTTTCAAAATTGTCTCATAATAATCTCTTTCTATTATCTAATATTATTTGAAATATATTAACATTCTATGTATTTTAGTTTAATTCTGCTACATAGTTTGTATTTCAGTGTTTAATTAATAGTTCATAGTATTTTGTTGTTTAATTCGTAAATAACTCTTTTATACATGTAACTCTCATCTAAATCAAATTGTTGAATTCTTTGTAAGTTCATGCATATATATATATATATATATATATATATATATATATATATGTATATATATATACTTTTTGCTGGTTGAGTGGAAGAGAAGGCCTTATGGCCTTAACTCTGCCAGCTAAAATTTATTATTATTATTATTATTATTATTATTATTATTATTATTATTATTATTATTATTATGAGAATATAAGAGAAAAACGCAATATTTTTAATTTAAACAATAAGACACACCAGAATAAACCATATTTGATGGATTATACTAGGTCATTCGAAAAGAAATGGCAACATAGTTATTGTTTCACACTAAATTCATTTAAGATTACTTTTGACATTACATTCTTGAAATATACAGTAGTCTCCTGCCATGTCAACAATACCGATGTCAAATTCTCTCAGATTTGAACCTGAGAACCCTAGAATCCCAGAAACTAGCACGGTAAATATTATGCTACCGATTACGACAATGAACGAAGAAGGGATCAATTTCTACTTTTATGTTGAAAATCGAACCCGGGATCCACATATTTACAGACAGAAACATTTCCACTTGATTCACAACGGAGAACTGATGTTTTCGTGATTGGCGAAGGTTGGTAGAATGATAAATTGTTTGGAGTCCGCTGTGAGGATAACTGGGTGAACGCAACACTTGTCAGAACAGGTGATATTTACTTGCAGGGAATTGCTTCCAATTCCATTAACCAAATTCAGTGACTCAGCAGTAATGTCTACGAGGCTAATATGAGCTCCGATATTATCAGACTGTTCATGATTAGCCAAGTCTATCTTACAAACGTATTGCACAAACCTGCTTCAGTGCAATCGTGCGTTTCAACTTACGCGGTAACTATGGAATCAAAAAACAAAAGAATTACTTTAGTTAATCAAGATCTTCAAACGTTTGTCATTTTATGTTTATAGTGTTACTAGTGGCTTGTGCAGCAAATGCTGCAAACTAAGTTCATTAGACGTTCAAATAAACATTTTTCAGATTTATTTTCAACGATGAATATCAGACATTCGGGAAGTTATTTGCTTCCATAACAATGAAAGATACTCTCTCGAGCCAATACTGTAGAGAACCACGCATATAAATATCTACACCACACCGCCATTAAATATATGAAAAAGACCCAACCCCACTTGATTAATAATTATAAAAATAATTTTTTTAATAATATTATTAGCTTACGTAAGTTTTATAGCTTTCAGTAACATATATTAAGTTATATATACTATATAGCCGCCACTCAGTAAAATGTAGAAAATCAAAATCTAATTCAAGTTATTCTCTACATCTACTTAAATAACCCCAAAACGTTTCACTTTCATATCATCAATATAGCATTAGCATGTATAATTAATGAAAAATAGTCACATCGTGGCATTAACTACAATAATATTTCATTTCTAATGGTAATAATGTCATCAAACCACCTCAAGTTTTGTAGTTTTTAATATCCAATACACAGCTGTACCCAGAAAATTACACACCACAGAATCGAAACTGTAAATTATTTTTAGAAGTTAAATTTTTAATAATCAATTTAATTTGAGCTCTAAATATATCAGCATTCTTGCAGATCATGGCCTTCGTGTAATATTGTTTACTGTAGTGTGTGTTTTGTTTTATTCTGAAATGCAACACGGCCGATTTGATGCTCGCTTCGCTTCTCCTTTACAAAAAAGCGAAGGGTATATCAAGTCGACCGTGAATGCTGTTAGCTAGTTCTCAAAACTGACGACAGATGGATTTTGGAAAATAGGAAAATTATGTTTAAAAATTGACATTTCATTGAAAACTACTATTTTTCCGAAAAACTTCGAGTTCCAAGCTTCAAATTGAGGGGTCATTTATTAAAATCCGTCCAGCCGTTTTCCCGTAATTTCCATTACCAGTTCAAATTTTATATATATATATATATATATATATATATATATATATGGATGATTACATATAATAAAATTACGTGAATAAACATTGCCTTGTTTGCATTACATATTTTGAATAATTACGTTCTGTAACTATAGACTCGGATAAGAAATAAATTTTTTTGATTTAATTAAAATCTCAAATTTATGTAGTTCTGCGTAATATACAGAAAGCAATTTTCTCGTATGTCAATAGTTATGGATAAACAGGTAGGTTTTCGATAGAAGAAATTATTTTAAAGTTGATAGAAGGAGTTTCACTCAATATTAACAAAATCCAAATTTCTGGGACGGCGTAGGTTAACCACTTCGCATATCTATAATTTGAATTGGTAATGGAAATTACGGGAAAACGGCTGAACGGATTTTAATGCATGACACCTCATTTTGAAGCTTGGAACCCAAAGATTTTCAGAGAAATAGCAATTTTCAGTGAAATGCCAATTTTCCTACATAATTTTCCTATTTTCCAAAATCTATCTGTCGTCAGTTTTGAGAACTAATAGCTTTTCAGAATAAAACAAAACACACACACTACAATAAGCAATATTACACGAAAACCATGACCTGCAGAATTGCTGACATATTTAGAGCAAATCAGAGCAAATTCTGTGACATCATAATGACAACAATATGTCGATCTTCATTTGTGTAATTTTTTATAACGTCTCTATAATTGGTTATTAAATATTTTCAAGATTTACTAAATACAGTAATTTACAGTTCTGATTCTGTGGTGTGTAATTTTCTCAGTACAGCTATGTATTGGATATTAAAAACTACGAAACTTGAGGTGGTCTGATGGCATTAGCACCATTAAAAGTGAAATATTATTATAGTTAATGCCATGATATAACTATTTGTCACTGATATACATAGGCCTATTAATGATATAGCATATTGATGATATGAAACTCAAACCTTTTGGGGTTATATAAGTAGACGGAGAGAATATCTTAAATTAGATCTTCATTCCTATAATTTACTGAGTGACGGCTGTATAATATATACAGCATATGTTACTGAAAACTATAAAACTTACGTTGGTTAAATTATTGTTTTTAAAAATGATATTTTTATAGTTATTAATGAAGTGGTGTGGATCTTTTTAATATATTTAATGGAGATATGGTGTGGATATTTATATGTGTGATTTATATACGTGGATGATTATGTTGTCTGGAGAGACCGCAAAAATTACAGTTCCTAAGCAAAGACCAAGAGGCTTACAAGATTTTGTAGTCTCCCGATCATTTCAGCAAGATCTCTTAGCAGGATAAAATGATTCTACATTTCAAGGAAGTTCATGAAACATGCAGCAGCTATACCAAGATGCTATGTCTATTGTTCGAAAGCATGGAAAATCTGACATTTTCTTAACTCTCACCTGCAATCCACAAGGACCTGAAATAGCTACTACTACTTTACTCCCACATGAAAAATCCACTGATCTTCCTGACATTGTTACTTGCGTTTTCGTTTTTAAACTAAAAAACTGAAGATGGATAGGTTTAAGAAAAAGTATTTGGCATAAAAAATCATTCAGAGAGAGTATGTTTCATTATTATGGAAGCAAATAACTTTTCAAATGACTGGTAGGCCTATTCTTCATCGAAAATAAATCTGAAACATTTTTATTTTAACTTGTAATGAACTTAGTTTGCAGCATTTGCTGCACAAGCCACTAGTTCAATCATAAATAGTACTAAAGTGAACAACTTTCAATTGAAATTGGAGGACGTCATGAAAACTGTACGATATTCATCAAGCGTTCATCGCTGTACACAATATTATCTTAGTTTGTAACTGACGGAATTGGAGATGGGGATCTACGTACTAAATTGAGAAATAGTTTTGTTAGCTAATATATTATTGAGAAATAGTATTTATTTAGAGATAGAAAGAAAAAAAAATATATCCAGGAATGGAGATAAAAAGAGGGAAAAATAAAGGAAGATAACATAAAGGGAAAAAGAAAGGAAAAATGAAGAAAATTATACTGTGTGAAATAATGAGACAGAAGAGGAGAAAATAAATATATTATTATTATTATCATTATTATTATTATTATTATTATTATTATTATTATTACTTACTTACTTACAAATGGCTTTTAAGGAACCCGAAGGTTCATTGCCGCCCTCACATAAGCCCGCCAGCGGTCCCTATCCTGTGCAAGTTTAATCCAGTCTCTATCATCATACCCCACCTCCCTCAAATCCATTTTAATATTATCCTCCCATCTACGTCTCGGCCTCCCTAAAGGTCTTTTTCCCTTCGGTCTCCCAACTAACACTCTATATGCATTTCTGGATTCGCCCATACGTGCTACATGCCCTGCCCATCTCAAACGTCTGGATTTAATGTTCCTAATTATGTCAGGTGAAGAATACAATGCGTGCAGTTCTGTGTTGTGTAACTTTCTCCATTCTCCTGTAACTTCATCCCGCTTAGCCCCAAATATTTTCCTAAGCACCTTATTCTCAAACACCCTTAACCTATGTTCCTCTCTCAGAGTGAGAGTCCAAGTTTCACAACCATACAGAAGAACCGGTAATATAACTGTTTTATAAATTCTAACTTTCAGATTTTTGGACAGCAGACTGGATGATAAGAGCTTCTCAACCGAATAATAACAATATTATTATTATTATTATTATTATTATTATTATTATTATTATTATTATTATTATTATTATTATTATTATTAGAAAAGATACAAGAAATTGTCGCCGAAAAATAGTTTAAAATATCTAGATTTACCGAGAAAATCATTAAATTGGCAATACTGCTCTCAGCAGAACATGTTCTGATATAATGATGAAATTTAGTCAGCTGTGCTATACAAAAAGTACGTTGTTGTGGACATCAAGTATCACTAGAGAGATAAACGCCTGCAAGTCTGAGCTACTGTGGCTTCTGTTGTTTGTCGTGGATACCGGCAGTTCAGGACGAGAACGACACAAGAAACAAAAGCTGTCAAGTGAAGATTAACATGTGATATAGCCTACAGGATGTCCCATTTATCTTGCTCAGTCAAAATTCGTTTTTTTCTTTAGTCGCCAAATGAAAAATTGTTTGAAACAAAAGTTAAGTACAATGTGAATTAATGTTATGGGTATATCTTTCTCGTAACCCTATTCATTAAGAAAATACAAGTAATGACTACTTGATTTTTTAAAGGCACCATATCAACAATAAGTCCCGCGCCGTGGCTTCGTGGTCTAAGGCATCATGTCTAGGACTGGCGTTACGGAATGCGCGCTGGTTCGAGTCCTAATAGGGGAAGACATTTTCTCATGAAATTTCGGCCAGTGTATGGAACTGGTGCCCACCCAGCATCGTGATGAACTTGGGGAGTTACGATAGGTAGAGAAATCCGGTTACGCAAACCAGCCATAACGGCTGAGGGGCTCATCGTGCTGGTTGGATGAACGTCCACCTCTGCTTCGGCATGTGGCCGTGAGACCAGCAGCCGGCTGTCGGTCTTGGCCCTTCGTGGGCTGTAGCCCACGGATTGTTGTTATATCAAAAATAAAGCTGCTGCTGCTGATACTGCTACTACTTCTACTGATCCTACTACTACTTTCAATCCAATAAATCAATTGAACTTAAAATAAGTATTTTTTTCCTCTTGCAGTGCAGATATTCGAGCCATTGAGCTAGACCTTGTTAATATGAGTATTACTCTAAGGCAAAAAATAATTACTAAGAAATATTTTAAACATTGGGTGTAACGTTTTGGGTAGCAGTTTAGTACAAATCGCAAAATGAAAATTTCGAATAATAATAATAATAATAATAATAATAATAATAATAATAATAATAATAATAATAATAATAATAATAATCATCAGGGAAAGGATTTATATGTAAATACATATTTACTTATAAAGCTAATATAATTTATATTTTGCATTATCTTTATGTTTCACAATGTGTAGGGTTGAAAAATCCTACTTTTATTTTCCATATTTTTCCATATTTTAGAGTTTAGTACATATTTTCGTTAATTTCCATATATTTTCCATATTTCATATAAAACAGTCCATATTATATTAGGTTTAACAATAAAACAAAACAAAATTCCATTAACTTTTAAAAATACATTTCAACAATAGAGATTTAAACACATGTTCAGTAATCCCTTTAACATCAGAGTTATTTGAAAATTAGCAGTCCTATCAACAATGGGAAAGTAAGTTACAAAACTGTATTAATTTAATTTAAAATTTTTAACAGACTTCAGTTGTGCAGCTCAACAGTTAAATGCCAGTCAGAGTACACATAGGTTGTTTTGTAAATCATACTATAAAGACGGTAAATATGCCAAAAGTACGTCATTCAGTCAATTTAAAATCAAAACTAACAAGTTACATTTCAGAATTTAAAGAAGATGGTTTATCAACTGACAATAAAATATTATTTTGTAATTTGTGTCAGTGTGCAGTATCATCTACACAAAAGTTCCTGGTGCAACAACACATTACAACTAGTAAACATCAGGCCAACAAACAACTAAATTCCAAGCAGAGACAATTGTTTTTAACACAACCAACAACATCGAATGTAAGATCTGAGTTTAACATCGACCTGTGCCGTTCTCTCATCTCTGCTGATATTCCTCTCTACAAACTAAAGAATAAGGTCTTCAGGGAATTCCTTGAAAAATATACTCAACATACAATCCCGGATGAGTCAACACTTAGGAAGACGTATGCTCCATCCATCTACGATGAGACAATACAGAAGATAAGAGATGAAATTAAAGATAGTTCAATTTGGGTTTCCATTGATGAGACTCCCGACAAAGAAGGTAGACTTGTTGGTAATGTAGTTATCGGTTTGTTAAGTGAACAATATTCTGAACGAATTCTTTTACATTGTGATGTTCTAGAAAAGTGCAATAACAAAACTATAGTTAAACTGTTCAACGAAGCTATGGGTATCCTGTGGCCAAAGGGTATTATGTACGATAATGTGTTATTCTTTATTAGCGATGCTGCCCCTTATATGGTCAAAGCTGGACAAGCATTATCTGTTGTATATCCTAAATTGACTCATTTTACTTGTGTGGCGCATGCATTTCATCGTGTGGCAGAAGTGGTCAGAGACAATTTCCCTAAAGTAGATTTGTTGATTTCATCAGTGAAAAAAGTATTTCTCAAAGCTCCCAGTAGAGTTAACGTGTTGAAAGAAATGTACCCTGAAATTCCATTGCAACCAAAGCCAATTTTAACTAGATGGGGTACATGGCTAGAAGCAGTTGAATATTATGCCGAACATATAGACTCTATTAACAATGTTCTCCTTGCATTGGACTCTGAAGATGCAGTCTCAATTGATACTGCGAAAACAGTTACCTGTGACATAAGTGTGAAGAATGACTTAGCTCACATTCAGCATACATTTTCATGCATCATAAAAACGCTCAAAAGTCTCCAAAATAGGCACCTTTCACTATCTGAAAGTTTTGAAATTATAAATAGTACTGTGGAACAACTGAATCGTGGTAGAGGTAAAGTTGCAGATGCAGTAAGAGCTAAGGTGGACACTGTACTTTCAAAAAACCCTGGATATGAAGAACTACAAAAGGTTGTTGCTGTGATGAGTGGTGAATCAACAGTGAAGATTAACTTGGACTTATCCCCAGCAGACATTGTGAAATTGAATTATGTACCAGTTACTTCTTGTGACGTCGAACGCTCTTTTAGTCAGTATAAATCTATCCTCAGAGACAATAGAAGAAGATTCACTTTTCAGCACTTGAAAGAAATGTTTGTAACCTATTGTTATGGTAACAGACAATAAAAATTGTGTTTTGTTGAAACTACATTGGAAGATAAGGTACGTCCATTATATTTTTTGTTTAGTTTGATTAAAATGTACCAATATTTAACGTACATAGTCATTTTTTTATAATTTTAAGTCCATATTTAATTCCATATTTTGGTAAAAATCCATATTTAATTCCATATTTTGGTAAAAATAACTACATATATATTTACATATTTCATATATTTTTAGTCCATATAAATCCGTTCCCTGATAATCATAATAATAATAATAATAATAATAATAATAATAATAATAATAATAATAATAATAATAATAATTTATTGCCAGAACAAAGGTAGGCCTACGTATTTATTTTTATACAGGGTGATTCAGTGACTATGTTACAAAC
Source organism: Periplaneta americana (assembly GCF_040183065.1). Taxonomy (NCBI): domain Eukaryota; kingdom Metazoa; phylum Arthropoda; class Insecta; order Blattodea; family Blattidae; genus Periplaneta; species Periplaneta americana. Next base: position 33,946,573 of record NC_091131.1, on the reverse strand, counting down.
TCTTAGGGATGATAAAGGAGACAATTTATGAACAATTTTCATACAGGAACCTATGTTCGGAAACCTAGATAGTCAATGTAACCAGCTAGAATCGAACTGAAGGCCATCCTTTTGAAATTTTGTTGCAGACGAACGTTCCTGCAAACGTTGGCGATTTCTCATAAACTTTATATAAGCCAGTTGGCATCGTAAATGATATTTTGACTGATTAAATCTTGCAACTTTCATCACTACTTTCTGATGTGCATTTCATTTATGGAAGAGCAAAAGGCAATGGAAGAAAAGTTGCAAGGTTTAATCAGTCAAAATATCATTTACGATGCCAACTAGATTATACTATGCTTATGAGAAATCACCCATGTTTGCAGGAACAGATCGTTTGCAATCAAACTTCAAAAGGATGGTCTTGAGTTATTAAGATATCTAGATTTGTAACTACCAAACGGAATGTTTCCGGACATAGGTTCCTATATGAAAGTTATTCATATTGCCTCCTCAGTCATCCCTAAGAGTTTGTAACATATTAACTGAAGCACCCTGTATAAAACTCTCTAGAACCCCCAAAAAGAGTAAGCTACATACTTGTGCTCAGGGGGCATTCCACATAATGTTAAGACATTTTATAAAATAACTGAGTAAAAAAAAAAAAGAGGAAGAAAAAACACACAGATATCACAATATTTATTGAACTTTAAATTTTCTCTTTAAAAAACAGCAATTTAATCGATGCTTTTTTAAATAAAGGGCATTAGCAAATTGTATATAGGCTAATATATATTTTTTTTAGATTGAAGCAGGGGCGGCTTTTGGAGTAGTGCCTGTGTGCCATGGCACCGCCATTGAAAGAAACAAAAAATAATATCCTAAAAAGCAGTTGTAATAGTTTATTTCTACACATTTTATTCGTATTTCATCCGAACGAGCGCGCTCACAGATCGGGACGCACTCTTGCAGCGTTTCTCCGAACGTTGGAGCCACTTCAGTTTGGCACTGCCTACGTCCATATAACACTATACAAAAGGCTACTGATTCTAGATTGTATACGTTTCTTATGGCAGACACTGAGCCGAATTCGATTTGACTCAGTAGTTAATATTCCGCCCGCTAGAGCACAGTAATGCAGAATTTTCGCTAGATGGCAGGGTTGTTGGAGACGTTAGGCAGGAACCTTCAACCGCAGACTATTTCAAAACTATACCACATAAGTTGGATTTGAATGTGTAAAGTATTATCCATTTAACTATATTAAATGCAGAGATAGTCATGGTTCTTTTTAGAAAGATAAATATTTTTTCATATTATGTAACACTGTTTGTTAATGTTGTGTAATATTTGTTTTATTTTGCGGCAACTAAATATCGCTACACTGTTGCTACAGTATTGATGCTTCTGTTAACGATACATGAGATCTGTGCAGGACATGAACATGTGTATTCAGGCCGCTATCTTGGATTCATCGGCCTGTTAAATAAAGTGCAAACGTGTTCGTTTATTATCTATATCACTGTTTCTATCGTGTGTTTTTGCCAGTAATTTTACTAGTTATAAAAGTTATTTGTATTTGACTAACAATACTGTGAAAGTTTTGATTATCTGTATCTGTAAATTTCATTATTAGTTTCGGAAATGTTATTGTAACTGTTACTAGATACATTATTAACTGCACACCTGGTAAAATAGCTGGTTTAATTAATGTTTTATTTAACATAATGTAAACGTGAGCTGCGATTATCAATTTCACTAGGGTAATTTGCGTACAATCTTTTTTTTCCATTTTTGGCACCACCACTAGAATGCCTCACCGGCCGCCACTGGATTGAAGAGTAATTTTTTAGACATTAAGCATATAAAATTCCATAAAACAGAGTTTGAGGATATGGAGGAATATAATTTATAAAACGTACAAATTTTTAAGTGTGGAAGATGTACATATAATACCTTAAAAAAACCCGGGAAATTTTAGCGTCCCGAGAAAGTTTTTCGGGACACTGGGACAAAGCATCCAGAATTGGGATCTACCGATAAAGCCAGGAGACCTGGTCACCCTGCATACTTGAAAAAGGACATTAAATGAAGAATTATGCATTACATAATGCACTGCCAGCCCAGATCGCACCGAACATTCAACAAAACATATCAGTGCAATGATTGCACTCCAGTACGTGTGCCCTTGAAGCGCATATTATCAAATGAGAATGTCAAAACCATTAATTTAATCGCAAGTTACATTAACATGTCATTACATGTCGTTATCTGTTCGAATAAACGCCTTTTTAACGTCTGTACTTAAGGTAGCCAGTCTAATATATATCGTTAGCGTACGAACACTCCAAACATTACCTTGACTCGTTGCAATATCGACTGCGTAACGCCACAGGTCCACTGATACATCCGAACTGTATACAGAGTGTCCCAAGTGTTCAAACACTTCAGAAACGAATAATATTCACATTTGCAAGGAATACTATGTAAGGGAGTGTCTCTTGTCTTTTATAGTTTCTGATATAAAGATTAGTTGCAAGCGGACACACATACAGGGCGTCTCACGTGTTCCAAAAATTCTGAGAAGCTTCCAAATAGAACATAGTTTATTCGTGTGCTAGCATTTGCAAATATTAACTTCAGAAAAGAGAAGAACATCATTGAAACATGAACACTCGCAGACAGAGCTATACCAGAGATTGAACCAAGTGTCTCGCAAATTTTGAGATATTCAGTATTGCAGGTAGAACTATAAATAGTGTGTCTCATTTGGTCAGACTTCTGAAATAATTAACCACATATGCAGGTGTAATCATATAACCATGCTTGTTACTACCATTACTATTCTTTAGACCTTAATATTTATAGACAAGAAGAAAAGGTGAAAGATAAGGGGAACAAGGGGAACACATGGAAAACACAAGGACAAGAGAAACAAGGGAGAACAAGGAGAACACAAGGAAAACAAGGGGAACACAAGAAGAACAAGGGGAACACAAGGAGAACAAGGGGAACACAAGGAGAACAAGGGGAACACAAGGAGAACAAGGGGAACACAAGGAGAACAAGGCGAACACAAGGAGAACAAGGGCAACACAAGGAAAACAAGGGGAACACAAGGAGAACAAGGGGAACACAAGGAGAACAAGGGGAACACAAGGAGAACAAGGCGAACACAAGGAGAACAAGGGGAACACAAGGAAAACACAAGGACAAGAGAAACAAAGGAGAACAAGGGGAACACAAGGAGAACAAGGGGAACACAAGGAGAACAAGGCGAACACAAGGAGAACAAGGGGAACACAAGGAAAACACAAGGACAAGAGAAACAAAGGAGAACAAGGGGAACACAAGGAGAACAAGGGGAACACAAGGAGAACAAGGGGAACACCAGGAGAACAAGGCGAACACAAGGAGAACAAGGGGAACACAAGGAGAACAAGGGGAACACAAAGAGAACAAGGGGAACACAAGGAGAACAAGGGGAACACAAGGAGAACAAGGCGAACACAAGGAGAACAAGGGGAACACAAGGAGAACAAGGGGAACACAAGGAGAACAAGGGGAACACAAGGAGAACAAGGGGAACACAAGGAGAACAAGGGGAACACAAGGAGAACAAGGGGAACACAAGTAGAACAAGGCGAACACAAGGAGAACAAGGGGAACACAAGGAGAACAAGGGGAACACAAGGAGAACAAGGTGAACACAAGGAGAACAAGGGAACACAAGGAGAACAAGGGGAACACAAGGAGAACAAGGGGAACACAAGGAGAACAAGGGGAACATAAGGAGAACAAGGGGAACACAAGGAAAACAAGGGGAAAACAAGGAGAACAAGAGGAACACAAGGAGAACAAGGCGAACACAAGGAGAACAAGGGGAACACAAGGAGAACAAGGGGAACACAAGGAGAACAAGGGGAACACAAGGAAAACAAGGGGAACACAAGGAGAACAAGGGGAACACAAGGGGTAACACAGGAACACAATGAGAACATTTTTGTGTGAGGATAATTCCCAAGTTGACCCTCATACCTAGTGAGGAGAAACGTGTAGTTCTACCAAATACCTTACTATAATAATGACGGACGGGGAAAAGAAGGGGAACACAAGGAAAACACAAGGAGAACAAAGGGAACACAAGGTGAACAAGGAGAACACAAGGGGTAACACAGGAACACAATGAGAACATTTTTGTGTGAGGATAATTCCCAAGTTGACCCTCATACCTAGTGAGGAGAAACGTGTAGTTCTACCAAATACCTTACTATAATAATGACGGACACCTGTATAATAGCATCATTGACTTGAGTGCGAAATGTCGCGGAGCTGACATCTGGCGGAGAGATGTGGTAATTACGTCCACAAATACAAATATTAACATAGCGGGATTCGGACTGTTGTTTAAAACGTGGGGTACTAATGTGGAATAATATACGAGACACTTAAGAAATGTTGAATAGTATTTAATGTAACATTATTTTGTATCAAAGCTGGTATTAAGAGAATCATTGAATACTTCGTATTACTTTCCGTAATTAATTGTTACATATTTTTTCTTTGCTTTAGTGAGACAAAATGAATTCTGACATTAAGAATCAATTTACAATAACGCTTTGTATACGCATTGCTGACAACTGCAAAGATAAATTTGATAGTAATATGATGCTTGTAATAATTAGTAAAGGCATGTGGACAACAGTAAAACTTAATTTGATAATAGTACATTATGCAACGAGCCTATAATGGTAGCAATTAAGACGCGAGTATGTTTATGAAACGAGCGCAAGCGAGTTTCATAATTTTCATACGAGCGTCTTAATTACCATTATAGTCAAGTTTCATACGACTTTTTATGCTCGACCATACTGATTTTTTCCGGCAATTGGTGAAATGAATTTGCGGGAATGTGCTTTGTGAAAGGCTGGAAGATGACGGTGAATTGATGTTAATTTGTGTGTTGTGTTTTTCGACTGAGTTTAATATTGTATAATCTCGCGCTAGTTGTCTTTCGATTGCGCTTTAATGGTATTTTCTGATTGGTGGAACACCTGAACTGTAATGAATAGATGTACTTTAATGAGGTCCAATAAAGGGCTGCTACCAGGTGTATAATTACTACATTTCGGCATGGTCGAGCATAAATATATTTTAATTTTTATTCTTTTATTAGGTCTAAATAAAAAAGCTAATTTTTATTGTTCTATCAACACAGAGAAAAAAGCATTAGGTCAAATAAAGAATGTTGTTGACTCACTTTTTATGATCCCTCAGAAATCGAAAGTACAATGTGGAGCAATTTGTAATGCTGTAATTGTAGCAGTTATAAACAGCACTAATTAATACAATTATTTATTAGCCCAGCAACAATCTACATTATAGTAGATTAGCTAGCTTCGCGGGTTTTAACACACCCTACCGCCTAGGTAGCAGCACCTGCACCGTTCACGCTCAGAATTGCTAGCTGTCCGGTATTATTATAGTAAGGCATTTGGTCCTACATCAGAACTTGAACATCATGACCACGAGGTATGGAATACTTGAGACTTTGATCTTAAGCTACGACGAAGTTACGTTACGGGTTAGAATTCTTCTTAGAATACAGTGTTACTATAAAGGATCTTTCCGATTAGTAACTTGAATAACTATCGTTAGGAGACACTTAGAAATATGATATTGGTATCAATAGAAAGAGAAACTCAAATATTTTTTGTTATGTTGGTGAACCTGTCGCATATTTATTAATTTCGTTGCTAGGAGACGATATAACAGAAAAATGGCTCCAAAGGAAGACATGAGGGCATTTTGTGTGCTAGATTTTCACATCCCAGTCTGTGCTATAAGCCGTGAAAAGGTGTATGGCCCTTTCTTTTTTCTCGAGGCGACAGTCACAGATAATTCGTACCTAGACATGTTACAGTAATGGCTTCTTCCACAACTGGAACAGGACATCGAAGGTCTCATTTTTCAGCAGGATGGGGCTCCACCCCATTACCACTTAGATGTCAGAAACGAACTGAATACACGACTTCCAAGGAGATGGATTGGAAGTGCTGGCCGTGAAGATTTAGAATGTTTGCATTGGCCTCCACGTTCTCCCGACCTCACTCCTTGTGATTTTTTTTCTGTGAGGTTTTATAAAACAAGTGAATCACCCACCATTACCATCTACCATTGAGGATCTTCGTGTCCGCATCACAGAGGCCATTGCACTGGTGGATGGTCCAATCCTACAACGTGTATGGCAGGAAATTGACTACAGACTTGATGACTGTGTGTCGTGTGACAAGAGGAGCTCACATTGAGCACATGTGACTTACGGTTGTGAACCAAATGTTTCTCTTTCTGTTTCATGTTTAATGTTTTTCAGTGAAAAATTGTTGGAGTTTCTGTTTCTGTTGATACCAATTTCATGTTTTCTTATTTTTCGCTGATTTAAGAGTAGCACGTGTGATTTAACCGAATGGATAGCAATACATATTTGAGTTTCTCTTTCCATTGATACCAATATCATGTTTCTAAGTTTCTCCTAACGATAGTTATTCAAGTTTGTAATCGGAAAGATGATTTATAAAACACTGCATATCAATGCTGTTTGTATATTGCCAACACTATAACGTTCTATGTTGTCTTAGATGTAAATATGGGTGGTGTAGTGTCGATTCGTGTCTTGGGTCTACTATGTGATCGTTTAAGATCGAAAAAATGTCTACATAAAGATTTCTTCAAACGTCATTCCCGGGTTCTAAGGCCAAGGAAGAAGAAAAATAAGTAAAATATGCTCAGTAACATATGTTTGTAGTATGTGTTTAACCAGTCTTGTCGACTTTATTACTAATTAAAAGGCAATGAAACTACAAAGTAAACCGTTATGCAAATGCAGTCGTTTGATAAGCAATTCAGCTCTATCAGCGTGGGTTACCACACTGCTGTTTACAATGTTGATAATGTCTATGCTTCCAGTTAATTGCTACTTGTAGCCATTATCCTACACCTCGCACAACAAACCGCTATTTGATAAATCAAGGAGAGACAAGTATTTAACAACAATTAAGACGTTATCGCCATATTACAAGAACCAGAACATCGGCTTTTTCAAAACTGGAACCCCTACTTCAAATCTCGGTAAGTCCAAATCAAGTTGTTGTGGACAAAGACTATTTTGGAGAAGTTTTTCTGAAGCTATTTCTATTTTTATGCCATAATTTAATCTTATAGGCTATTTCGTAGGCCATAATCAACCATTTCACAGATTTAGGAGCAATAGGGAACTACTGCACTTAACCAACTTTTACTGGAGGTCAACTGGAAATAAAATTAATGGCTCAGAACAGAATTAACCAAATTACAACTATAAGCTATAAGATAACCTAAATAATACAAACAAGATAAATTAATCAATAAATTATGGTTTATTTAACGACGCTCGCAACTGCAGAGGTTATATCAGCGTCGCCGGTAGGAGTTCTTTTAAATGGCAGTAAATATACTGACATGAACCTGTCGCATAATGCCATTGACTTGGGCCGGGATCGAACCCGCAACCTTGAGCACAGAAGATCAGCGCTATACTCACTACGCTACCTAGGCCGACCTAAACAAGATAAATGATAGAAAAGTTTTAAATAAGGAAAATGAAATAAACATGAATCATTTTAAAAGGTACAATAAATTATTGAAACTATAATGTTGACAAACAAAGAAACAAATGCGTATGAGGTGATAAAACAAACAAATGCTAGGGAGGTGATAAAACAAATAAATGGTAGGGCGGTGATAAAACAAACAAATGCTAGGGAGGTGATAAAAACAAATGCCAGGGAGGTGATAAAAATTGTAGGATAAGCAGCCATGATCGGTTGAAACAGGTCGTTCCGTGCCGTTTTATTGGGCAAAAGTAGTATGAAATAGTGAAAGTGTAATAGTCTATCTAATATCTAACTGTTCATCTACTTCCCCAATGTAATTTACAAACTTTAAACCATAAAGGTGTAAAAAATTATGGTTTATTTAACGACGCTCGCAACTGCAGAGGTTATATCAGCGTCGCCGGTGTGCCGGAATTTTGTCCTGCAGGAGTTCTTTTATATGTCAGTAAATGTACTGTCATCTTAGCATGTGCAATACAACTTTCTCACCACCATTAACAAAAGTTTTTCTGAAGCAATGTTGCATATAGGAATTTCACAGATTCATTACATATGTATTTAAGATCTTGTAGAAAATAACAGTATTTAGTAACAGTGTCCTATTTATTCTTTTTGGAGCCAAATTTGTAACTTTTAAAAGTATGGCTATTATGTTGAAGTGTATGTATTGTAGAAGATGCTTGATTTATTGTGTATGTGAGTCATAGTTATGGGATGCTTGATGTCGTCGCAATGTCTTAATTATAGTTTGATTGTGTTTGTGTGACTATTGTATATTAATTTATGATGTATGTTAAGGAAAGTTGCATAATTGTGTTATAGAGAACGGCTATAACAAATGTTATGTTTATGTGTTGTAACTGTTTTCTGTAGGTCTCAAATTGATGCCTGATGCTTGATTTGCAATAGCAATGTTTAAATTACGGATTGTTTATGTTTTGTTTACATTGTGTAAGCTAATTTATTTTTCTTTTCAATTTGTTTTTATGCTTAAGCCTATTTTTTGTGTAAAACTATAGCCCTAGCATAAATATGTAAAATAGGGCTAGAGATACAATAATAATAATAATAATAATAATAATAATAATAATAATAATAATAAAATGTACTGTCGCATTTAAGCACACTTAAATGACATCGATCTGGGAAGGGAACGAACCCGTAACCTCGAGGACAGAAGACCAGCGCTATGCCGACTACAGTACGAGGCCGACTTATAAACATGTATCTATTGACACACTTTAAAGAAAAGTAGACCTCAGGACTCAAAAATCTAGTGCAGGTAGACCTACAATCTATTCCATTTATGCCGTCACGTTTTGAAGTTGTATTTACATTCATTATTTCATCCCCCTCCCACTGCCATGCTAGTAAGTATGTAAACAAGACACACAGACAGCCATTCCTATGAGCAGTGGCGTGGCACTGCACCTCTGAAATGTTGGCATACATCAAGCATGTCAATTGATGCCCACAGGAGCAAGCGCGCTCTTTAGAGCCCAGGAGAGCCTGAGCGCTTTACAGCGGAAAGGAAAGAGACAGACGAAAGAGGTGGTATAAGCCGCTTGGTCGAGCTATGTTCAGGGATGGCCAGCACTGATTCAATAGATAAAGGGAAGAGAACTTATTAAAACTGCATCCATGTTAATTTTTAGATTTTTTTCTGAGAAGTGTAAGTGCATTATAAGAACGTAAGTTTTAATTTTAATGCTCATTTTTCACAAGTTCGATTTTTTTTATTCAAAAGAAATATTTTCTCAACTTTTCGTATAGGAAAGTGAAATTTTCAGGTATGGGCCTATTTATTTCGTAGCCTTACAGAAAGTTTTCGTAAATCTAATATACCGTATATACGTATTACTGAAGATAGTATATTGAAAATTTTGAAAATATTCGCATGGAAATTGTTTGTAAGGAAATGAATTAACAAAGCAACTACTGTTACATCATAAGCAAAAGATACACGCCCATGTGTTGTAAAAAGTCAGCTCTATAGCTTCAGCAGATTTCGAGAAAATAATTTAATATTCTGATGATAGGAAGTTGCTCACAAATATCACCTTAAAAGCATAATGCTATAAGAGTTTTGTTATGGAATATTAGTTACACTAAAAACAGATACAGTACCTAGGTAACTTTGCTTTGTACTGTAATATTGTTTTGATTAGTTTATTGATTACTTTTGTAAGGCTGAAGATACCATCAATATAAATTCCAACTTATCATGTCGTACTCAATCTCTTTCTTTGGAATATCACTTTCTTTATGAATGATGTGTTTAATCCACTTAATACAGTATAATATTATACTACTATGGAATTTAATTGAATATTCCTTCTTAACTCTCTATTATGTTATTACGATTTAAAACACAAGAGCAATATTAAGAAATCAGTGTTAGTACTTTTGTTTTACAGACAATATAGATAATATTAAACGGAAAGAAGCCATATAAAAATAACGACATAAAATTTTACGTTCCGTTTGAAGTTTGTGCACCACTGTTTTCTTAATCCAACAGGTTGCTTATTCATATACACAACCCTTCCTCTTTCCATACTTAGCGCTTGCTGCCCGCGCACGACGTCAAGGTCAGAAAAATGCCCTTGCTTTGACATCACTGGCATATATTTCAAACATGTTCTAATTTGTGATGACGGTGCAGCTGCTGCTCTAGCATGAACACCACTGAAAACAGGAATACACAATACAGGCGAGGCAAGTCTCACGTGCATGGTACGGGTGGGGTTAGAAGACGTATTTTTGCTGTGAGTACGACTAAACAACGAGACGACATTAATGGAATCCAGTGTACATAGGACTGTTCTTCACTGACATCCCTGTTCAAGGACTCGTAGCAACGTATCATCACAGAATGAGGTATTTTATAATCCTAATATATGGGTTAGCTCATTCTGCATCCCATCCTTCACCCACGATGTAATTTAGCAGTCTGGAAAACGTTCGGAAACTAATTCACGGCTTCCTCACATAAATTACACACACGCTGGGCAGGGGGCACGCCCAGCACTTGTATCAAACAGAGAAATGCTATCGTGCTTTTTGTATCTCAAATTAGTGACCAATTACGAGTCTTGGCTGTAAGACAAGTTGAGATGTGAGCTGATTCATAAAACTTGTCTATACCGGAAATATTATCATGCATACTTCAGCCGAATGATTGTCGTGCAGTGCGCATAAGAAACTAGCGACTTTTTACATTTTGCAGGTTTTGGAATACTTCATGAAATTTTTACTACATGTAGTCTACTGTGGTTAACAAAATAGCGCATGGTTAAATGAATCCTCTTTGAAATAAAAAATTAAATATTTATAGCGGCAATGGAAAATTTATTTTTTTAGTTATGCAGCGGTTACAAAATGTTTTCACCCTTTTCTAGTAAAGATATCGGAAAACTAAAAATTATTAATAATTTCTAAATTGCATACAAATATTCTCTTTCAGATGATATCAAACATCTATAGTGCTATTTCAAAATGTTCTCGATGACGTCGATGATGTCGCAAAGACAATTTGTTTCGACTATTACGCTTTTACTACGTCATACGTTTGACCGATAAAACGGTACGAAAGGACGTGTTTTAACCAAACATGGCTGTTTATCGCTACAATTTTATCACTTCCCTAGCATTTACTTTCCTAGCATTTGTTTCTTTGTTTGCCAACGTTTCAAAAAGCAAATTCTTTACGGTACTATAAAACATGCTTTGCGATCGTTATTAGTTTACAGCATTGATAATGAACTGAAAATGGCAGCTCCGTTCAAACGTTTTGGTGAAGCTAATACATTAATGAAATAGAATTTTAGTAAGTCAATTAATATTTTATTGCATTAAAGTACTTCATTTCTTCTAATCTTTATATACTTTCTTCTAATCGTGTAATAGTCAAATTCCACTCGAGTTTTTATTTTCTCTAGATAAATAAAAACCTGTAGTGAGATTACTTTTGACTATTACACTTTTACTACGTCACACTAATTTCGACCAATAAAACGGTACGAAAGGACGTCTTTCAACCAATCATGGCCGCTTATCGCATAATTTTATCGCGTCCCTAGCATTTGTTTAATTTTATCGCGTCCCTAGCATTTGTTTATTTTTATCACTACCCTAGCATTTGTTTCTTTGTTTGCCAACATTTCAAACTGCACTGGTCTGGCCGTCAAAAAACAGAAAATTACAAACCACTCCAGTCGATGCACATCATTTTCAAATATGACTCCCATTGGCATTCAAGAATAAGAATTAATAAAGATCACTGGTCATAGCTATGCATCTTCCCTGAAATCCTATTTACAAATAAATGAAGAGTACCATTCGAAAATCCTGAATAAGTTGAGGGATACACCATGTACATCAACGAGTTCACTTCTTTTGTGCTCACGTCCAATATAACATCAACTGAACCACCAACCACTAAAACATTCAAATTTGAAAACTGTATCTACTTTCAATAATTGTTTCTTTTAAAATTATTCATGTTTATTTTTTATTTCATCACCGTTAATTAAAACTTTTCTTGTTTATTTTATCCCTAATTAAAACTTTTCTAACACTCGTTTATATTATTTAGGTTAAGTTAATACTTCTGCTATACGATATTATGAATAGCCACGTATCAGAGATTGTTTAATATTAAGATTTATTGAAAATCATCTGTCAAGTGACGTTGATTACTGGGATCCGGATAATTGAAGTGGAATGCAACTGTTTTAATAAAAATGAAACTGAATCAACAAAGCCTTCTTGACCAGTAACCGTCCACAGAGTTCAACGAAGATTCCATAGTTGACACTACTGCCATCTACTAGCGTAATATTTATAATGTTGAGATGGTACAAATTTGAAGACAGTTTTGTATTTTCGTAAGTCAATTAATATTTTATTGTGTTGGAGTACTTCGTTACTTCTAATCTTTATATACTTTCTTCTAATCGTGTAATAGTCAATTAAATCCCACTCGAGTTTTGATTTTCTCTAGATAAATCAAAACCTCTAGTGAGATTACTGTTGATAAAATTGTTTCTTTTTAAATACAAGAATTGACGTGTCTGAGTTTTTTGTCCAAACTCTTTTCAATTTTAATTGCAATTATGGATCATTTCTGAAAAAGAGACTCTGTTTAATAAGCACAACACTTGCGAAACTCATATACATACAGAGAAACATTCACAAAAGCACATCTTCATCTCGTAAAAGTCGTTGTAAAACGTATCGATAACAAAAGAAAGGCGCAAGAAAGCCGTTTACATGAACAAGAGTGTCCGCTGGTTTAGTACGAACTTCCTGCAAGGACTCGGACCGCTTCATTCAGGCAGGCGGCGAAAGGTACAATGACTCATTTGGGTTAATTCTGAAAGCACTGCCGCATTCCGATGTGTGCGCACTCAAGTTTATGAACATGAAGTCCGAGCTTCAAGCCTCTCGATGAGTCATTCCCAGTTCTTTAAGTCACTTATTGAAGTGGTCAAAAATGCTCTCTCTCTTCATTTACCTTTGCCACTTCATCTACATCAACTGACGAATTAGATAGACAAACTAATGTGATAATGCAAAATTTCCTCTCCGTTATCCGAACGAGCCCGGTTTGCGTCCCGAAAAGAGCACTTGGAAAAGTATCGGATGAAGACGGCGATCCATTCATTCATAGTTTTCTGCCTAAGGGCAGGTCTTTCACTTCAAACCCAGCATTCCCCAATATTTCCTATTTTCTGCCTTCCTCTTACTCTCTGCATATGACTCATACGTCTCAATGTCGTCTATCATCTGATATCTTCTTCTGCCACGAACTCTTCTCCCGTTCACCATTTCTTCCAGTGCATCCTCCAGTAGACAGTTTATTCTCAGCCAGCGACCCAACCAATTCCTTTTTCTCTGCCTCAACAGTTTCAGCATCATTATTCACCAACTCTTTCCATCACAGCTTCATTTATTATTCTGTTTGTCCATTTCACAAGCTCCATTCTTCTGCATATCTACATTTCAAATGCTTCTATTCGCTTCTCTTCACTTCTTCGTAATATTGTAACCTATTTAACATTTTATTACTTTTGACGTATCGACTAATACAATTTTAAGTTTTTGAGAATTTTATTTTATTTTTCACCTGACATAATTATTTATTTTTTATTTTATTTATTTATTATTGAAATTTAAATATACAGAATACAGAATATAATTACAACTATAGAAATATAAATAAAATAATACAATCAATATAAAAAAGGAGATACAGTAATATTAACAAAATTTGAGGACCGAATGAGCAGCGCTCGTGTTCGGTCGCAGTTCAGATATATTATTAATAAGCCTATAAGAGAATATACAAAATAAAATAAAATAGGAACTAAAATTAAAATTACAACTACAGTGAAATTATATGATATAATAGGTGTATATTAATATAAGAAGAATATAGAAAATGAAATAAAAATGAAATAGGAAATAAAAATTTAAAATAACAACGGCAATGAATTTATATAATATAATATTAACATAGAGAAGAATAATATCGTACGTGAATAAAGTAGGACAATTTATAAAAAAATATATAAATTCCAAAATTATAGAATACAAATATAATATAGGCCGATTAATTCACATACATAGGTTATAAATTTATTTAATCAAATTGAAGACATTAACACGTTTCTAATTTTCTTGTTATATTTTAGTGGGTTACGTGTTAGACGTTCTGGGTGTAATTTAGCTAAACAACTACAACAACGAAGAAAGCAACAACAAACATGCAAAAAGCAACAACAATAACGAAAAGAGCAACTACAAAATTAATAAAGCAACAATAACGAAGAAAGCAACAACGATGACGAAGAAAGCAACAACGATAACGGAGGAAGCAACTGCAAAGATGAACAAAATAACTACAGCAACGAACAAAGCAACTACAACGAACAACAAAGCAACTAAAAGAACGAACAAAGCAACTATAACAAAGAACAAAGCAAATATAGTAACGAACAAAGCAACTACAACATAGAACAAAGCAACTATAGTAACATACAAAGCAACTACAACGAACAAAGCAACTACAATACAGAACAAAGCAACTATAGTAACAAACAAAGCAACTGCAACGAACAAAACAATTACAACAACGAACAAAGCAACTACAGCAAAGAACAAAGCAAATATAGTAACGAACAAAGCAACTACACCAACGAACAAAACAATTACAACAACGAACAAAGTAACTACAGCAAAGAACAAAGCAAATATAGTAACGAACAAAGCAACTACACCAACGAACAAAACAATTACAACAACGAACAAAGCAACTACAGCAAAGAACAAAGCAAATATAGTAACGAACAAAGCAACTACACCAACGAACAAAACAATTACAACAACGAACAAAGTAACTACAGCAAAGAACAAAGCAAATATAGTAACGAACAAAGCAACTACAGCAACGAAAAAACAATTATAACAACGAACAAAGTAACTACAGCAAAGAACAAAGCAAATATAGTAACGAACAAAGCAACTACATCAACGAACAAAACAATTACAACACCGAACAAAGCAACTACAACAAAGAACAAAGCAAATATAGTAACGAACAAAGCAATTACAGCAACGAACAAAACAATTACAACAACGAACAAAGCAACTACAACAAAAAATAAAACAACTAGGGCCTACAACAAAGAACAACGCATCTACAGCAGCGAACAAAGCAACAACAATAACGAAGAAAGCAACCTACAATAACGAACAGAGTAAATATAAAAACGAACAAAGCAACAATAACGAGTTGAATTGAAATTAATTGAATTTCGGGAGGGAGACACTACGACTCAACACTGCAACCTTTTAAGATCTATTGCGCTAACCCTCAAGCTAGGTGCATTCTGAAACTCATACCGGCTGACTACACTAAGGTTCGCTGCGTACCTAAGTTTCGAGCAGACAACCACACTCGTCCCCAGGTCAGTTCCCTTCGTGCGTCGCCAGCCGGCATTCGGGGAATGCTACGGAATGATGTAGACGTCTAATGTGGGAAAACGGGAGAAATACGAGAAAACCGCCAACTGCGATCTTGTCCGCCACAAATGTCACTATGGATCTATCGATGAAAAATCCCAGGCCTGACCGGGACACGAATCCCGGACAGCCTGCGTAACAGATTGAAGGTCTGACCACTCAGCTACCGCAGGGGTGACAATAACGAGAAAAGTAAAAACGTTGAGAAATAAAATAACAGTAACGAAAGAAATAAAGATGGCGTAGGGAAAAACAAAAACAACAATGACGAAAGCAACGACAGTAGTAACTAAGGTGTCGAGAGTAATGGTAATAACAATACAATGTCGATAATATTAATGAGACTGCAAGAATCAAAACATTTTAACGAGATTTCGTCACTTACAAAATATAACATGAGAACCATCTTTACTTATTTACAGGAGTTTTAATGAACGTTGAATATTTAGTTTAGCACGTCAATTCATGAATCACATTGCAGCAAAAATCAGCATTATATAAGTAAAACAGCATGCAGGCAGCTTTTTTTAATGCTACTGTAAATATCGAGCAACATGTGTTTTTTTTTATAGTGCACATTTTTTTTTTATTTGAATAAATTGTACATATGACATCTCACTGCATACAAATGCTACCATGTACAAAAATAGAGGCTAGACAAGAGACAGTTTAAAATGATCTAGAACATCATATCATATGAACATGAATGTAAACCAAACATAACATCAAACCATATGGGCAGAAAACATGCAATATAAAACCTAACATTACCTGATGTAGATCATCATACCATATGGACATGAAAGCAAACCAAACATAATATCAAACTATATGAACAGAAAACATGCAATATAAAAACATAACATTACCTGATGCAGTACCTTATATCATAACATACATATACCTTATATTATATTATTCGTAAATCATATCATGCTGATTTTTTATGCACTGTAATCTTTCACTTCACTTTACCTAAATTCCTCGAATTACAGCACACTAAACTTGGTAAATACTACATCAACAATTCATTATTGTTACATTAACAGATACACACAACATTACAATCAACGAACAAACAAGAACAAAGTGTGTTAAATTCAGAGGGAACAGAAAACAGATCGACACTCACTGACATCTGCAGGTGTGTGTCAGAAATATGTGGGCACTTTAAATTGTTACACAATTAAGTTAATTTGCAGTAAGCATGCTCTCGTTTCTTGAAGTGTTTATGACAAACACTAAAAAAATGTTTTTTTTTCTAACACCCTAAAAATAATACAGAGCTGCCTCCATCCAGAACCGTGTCGAAATCACATGTGGAGGTTCGACTAGTCAAACGTCGGCAACATATCAAAACTGCACAACCAACTTTTAATAATACAGGTCATTCAATATCTCGTGTAACCAAATAGATACGTGCGCCGTAGCTCAGAGTAAGAACTTATGTTGGTGGTATGTGAGCTAACTAACTGCAAGTAAAAGCCTGGCAAGGGAGGGAAGTTTCTCAATTCACTTTTTCTTCCCCTCACGCGCAAGTAGATTTCATGAGATAACGAATAGTCTATACGTACACTAAAGTTCTACAAACAAAATTGAATCTTAAGAGGGGAGGTACACCATTAGGCTGCAAATTTTAATTTAGTAGTCTGGCCCAATATTTCGGGTTTGCCCTGCGACACGGAATAGCTCACAATAAAATTTAAAATGAAAAATTATATAAATAGGTTTCAGGCAAAAGTGAATAAGACATAAGAAAAAAAAATAGAACCAAGTGTAATTTAAATTGAATGTACACCATAAAGATGCTGACGAAATATCGCTACAGAAAATTTTATTATGGTGGTGACGATGGCATCTTGAAGATCTCTCGTCAGCTTGTATTTTTCCCTCCACTTTACAAAGGCTTTCGGGATGGTGCCTCTCGCTCCGAAGAAGAGACCGGTAACTGTGATTTTTTCTATGTTGTATTTCGCCGATAGGTACTGAATCGTGGGCACGTAGATTTTCTTTTTCTCTTCGTTCACTTCAGATGGTTGAGTGGCTGAGATTTCAAATCTGATGGTAGGATCAATTATTTCGGCTGTCTGTTTATTCCTATTTATAGCTATGATCTCGATCCTACGATTGCTTCCACCATCAGCAATACAATGAACTTCCTCGTGAACGTCTAGATTTTTGGATCGAAATGTATCTGCGATCATAGAAATTCATTTTTTTATATTTCATCTACTATAAAAGGTAAATGAACAAACCTTTACATGCTAAGTATAGTCAATTGCATTTGAAATATGCTTGAATTTTTAGGAACCTGTAGTGCAAAGAGTTTCTGGGAAAAATTTTCCTTAAATACCCATGTTTTAACTTAAATTTAATTAATAATTTTCAGGTTTAAATTTTTTTTATAAAATCAAGTGTATGAGGTATGAAGATAAACTCAAAGCCAAAATATACCTACAAATATTATGTGTATACTGTAAAAAATGTAAATTGATAGATTCAAAAGTTGAAGGGTAATAGCAAAAGTTTTTCACTCATACACAACAGCCATAGGCTCAGTTTACCCAGTCCCCTTAAGGGGTTAGGTACAGCTTACAGCAGTAAAATTTTGGAAATATTCAACATTTTCCTCCATTACTGTATCTTGTACAATAATGAAAATCAGTTTGTGTAAAACACTGTCCTTCTGCTATATGAAATATATATATATATATATATATATATATATATATATATATATATATTTTTTTTACGCTTAAAAAAATATTTACATTTTTTTTCACAATTCATTTCACTGTGCAGTGATGAAGCGTTTCCCACATAACTCAAAAACTATCCAACATTCTGTGATGAAATTTTTTTGTGTGTATTTATGCATGTCATATATACAATATGATGCAAGATCACTTCTCTACCTTTGATAGATGGTCTGATAAAAACTAAATTCATTTCAAAAATGGTCAAGTAGCAGTACTTTCTTCCAACACAAAATAAAAACAATATTATTTATTAAGGAATGTAGTTGAAAGAGCATGATATTGTAAACATGAGTTTCAGTAATAAAATAAATGAGAGAGTAGACGAAAAAGTTAACAAGATTATGAATTATGAGGGAAACGCTTCATCATTGCACAGTGAACTGCCAACATTTTGAATTTGTAAAAAAAAAATATATATATATAAATAATTTTTTTAAATCGTAAAAATATATATATTTTTTTTCATATAGCTAAGCGGGATGAATCTACAGGAGAATGGAGAAAGTTACACAACACAGAACTGCACGCATTGTATTCTTCACCTAACATAATTAGGAACTTAAAATCCAGACGTTTGAGATGGGCAGGGCATGTAGCACGTATGGGCGAATCCAGAAATGCATATAGAGTGTTAGTTGGGAGACCGGAGGGAAAAAGACCTTTAGGGAGGCCGAGACGTAGATGGGAGGATAATATTAAAATGGATTTCAGGGAGGTGGGGTGTGATGATAGAGACTGGATTAATCTTGCACAGGATAGGGACCGATGGCGGGCTTATGTGAGGGCGGCAATGAACCTTCGGGTTCCTTAAAAGCCATTTGTAAGTAAGTAAGTAAGTAAGTAAGTAAGTTATAGCAGAAGGACAGTGTTTTACACATACCAATTTTCATTATTGTACAGGGACATAATTTTATTTTTACTAGCATTTCTAATATTAACCTGGCTATACCTTTGGATTAACTTACCCCCTTCTACGACTGGAGTTCGATGATACTGGCGTAAAACACAAGTCACTTTACTAGGTATAGGAGGGAAGAAAAGTAGTTCATCCAATTACGTAAACTAGGAAATATCGCGGTTTTGTGTTTGATAAATTTCATTAAGTTTTTGTTTAATCAAAATACAGAACTGTATAAGCAATAAGTGTTTTCACTCACGAATTGAGCTATCCATTAGGACGAATTCATTATGAAGTGTAGCCTATGTTATATTGTCTACAGCACATCAGCGTGCAATAGGCCTGTAGAGAATGAAGTTAAAATGAAAAATAATCATGATATGGATATTTAAACACATTTTTTAAACTGGTGGCCGTTCATTTCGATACAGGCTTCAGTTCTTTTGTGCATGTTATCGCACTATAGACTATTGTACCTAATTCCAATTACCAGTTTCGTCCTTCGTACGAGTAACTCATGTTGAAATAATTTTGTACCTATTCTATAAAAAAAGTACATACCTTACGTACTGTAAATTTAATCTTCACTTCTGCTCGATCCGAAAAGATAAAATTACTCAGACATGCTATCCGTCCGTCCAAGTGGTTTTCTCGCAGGGTCGTAGAAAGAGGAAAATCACATGAGAGTTAATTACTTAACGAGGCCCTTTTATTTAAGCTATTTTAAACAGTTGTATAATATTGGGTACGTAGACGTAATTCCTAATAGAAATTAATGTTTTTAGAAAAGAGCTAAGAAAGCCCAGCTACTAGCCTTTACAGAGTGGTGAGCAGAAGCAGGTGGGGGAAATCGGGATGCGACGTAGGCAAACGGACGACAGTGCCTGTGCGAAAATATGATTCAATATTGAAAGCTCTTTCGTCACTGGAAAACGCGAACATATTTCTGGAACGTACTATACTCAGTAACTCATATGCGGCCTTGGTTCTGTGTGGAGAACGGCTGGAAGTTTACTAGTAGAAGGGGTGATAGTGAAGTACATTAAAAAACTCAGGTACAATAAAAATTGAAGTAAAAATAAAATTATATCTCTGTATACGTAAGATACAGTAATGGAGGAAAAAGGTTGAATATTTCCAAAAATGTTACTGCTGTAAGCTGTACCTAACCCCTTAAAAACAACAGAAAATAATATTCCAGAACAGATTAGTATAAAAGCTTATATAAAATGTTTTCGCCTTCTTGTTTGTAGCATAAAAGAAAGCATTAAAATCTACAGCTGTGAATCATGTGTTACCCATCTGCGGGCTCCCTTTCCATTATCTCATGTAATTGTATCCATAATAAAGCTTTTGGCGTTTGATAGGTTTTTTAAAATTAAGTCCGTGTTTAACGATACCTCGAAATTAAAAAGTGTACATAAATGGAAGCCGACAAGACGGGGGGAAAAAAAAGCATCACGAAGCAAAGGGTTAGATCTATGCTTTTGAAATGGGTACTAACTTGGACAGATCCCTTCTTCTATCAGCATAGCGTTTCATGCATCATTGGTTTTCTCGTAACTATTATAACACGTAGAGAAGGCTTCGGGCGGCTTTAACATCCCCCTCAAAGTGTATGTGTGTGTATCCCCCACCACCGACCCCTTCATTCTTATACCTCAAGTTTCAAAATAATCAGTTAATAACCACATGTTTTTGAAACACGGTGGTAAGGACCCTATCTGATTCAATAGAAGCAGTAGCATGCAGACTGGTCAAGAGCGACGTATGTCCAAGGTGAATCCTATTCTCTAGAGGAGTTCAATTAAATTTAAACAAAATTGGTTTCGCATTAGGATACGTGATCAAGTTTCAATTATGATAAAATTGTATGTTTTCTGTAAAATATAGTCTGAGGCCAGACTCTTGAATACAAAGTAACGCCGCTTTGATTAATTTTCTTTTCGGGTTTTACATCGCCTTTGTATTACAATAGGCCTACAAATTTAATATTTCCGTTCTCAGCTGGGGCTAAGTGATAGCGTTTCTAGCCACAAACTCGGAGGACTCAAGTTCAACTCATAATGGAGAAGTGGAGACTCTTTCTTCTGGAGGGACTAAGGTTTGTGTCCCCTGTTTTATGTTTTGTACTGTGTTGTCTCGTGTCTATTTTAAATATATTTCTTCATATATTCATTCACTCACTTATTCACATTTCACATAAGTATTTCTTCATATATTTATTTACATATTTATTTATATTACACTCATTCATTTCTTCATATATTCATTCATTTCTTGACATTTCACTCACTCATTTATTCATATATTCACTCACTCATTTACTCATATATATTCACTCATTTATTCATATATTCAATTACTCATTTATTTATATATTTACAAACTCTTTTCTTCATATATTCATTCATTTCTTCATATTTTCACTCATTCTTTAATATATTAACTCACTCATTTCTTTATATACTCACTCATTTATTCATATATTCCTTCACTCATTTCTTCATATATTTACTCACTCGTTTCTACTTATATCTACTCACTCATTTCTTCGTGTATTTAATATTTATTTCTATGTTCAATAACTCATTTATTCATATGTTCACTCACTCATTTATTCGTATGTTCACTCACTCATTTATTCGTATGTTCACTGACTCATTTATTCGTATGTTCACTCACTCATTTATTCGTATGTTCACTCACTCATTTATTCGTATGTTCACTCACTCATTTATTCGTATGTTCACTCACTTATTTATTCGTATGTTCACTCACTTATTTATTCGTATGTTCACTCACTTATTTATTCGTATGTTCACTCACTTATTTATTCGTATGTTCACTCACTCATTTATTCATATATTCCTTCACTCATTTCTTCATATATTTACTCACTCGTTTCTACATATATTTACTCACTCATTTCTTCGTGTATTTACTATTTATTTCTATGTTCACTCAATCATTTATTCATATGTTCACTCACTCATTTGTTCGTATGTTCACTCACTCATTTATTCGTATGTTCACTCACTCATTTATTCGTATGTTCACTCACTCATTTATTCGTATGTTCACTCACTCATTTATTCGTATGTTCACTCACTTATTTATTCGTATGTTCACTCACTTATTTATTCGTATGTTCACTCACTTATTTATTCGTATGTTCACTCACTTATTTATTCGTATGTTCACTCACTCATTTATTCATATATTCCTTCACTCATTTCTTCATATATTTACTCACTCGTTTCTACATATATTTACTCACTCATTTCTTCGTGTATTTACTATTTATTTCTATGTTCACTCAATCATTTATTCATATGTTCACTCACTCATTTATTCGTATGTTCACTCAATCATTTATTCGTATGTTCACTCACTCATTTATTCGTATGTTCACTCACTTATTTATTCGTATGTTCACTCACTTATTTATTCGTATGTTCACTCACTCATTTATTCGTATGTTCACTCACTTATTTATTCGTATGTTCACTCACTTATTTATTCGTATGTTCACTCACTTATTTATTCGTATGTTCACTCACTTATTTATTCGTATGTTCACTCACTTATTTATTCGTATGTTCACTCACTTATTTATTCGTATGTTCACTCACTCATTTATTCGTATGTTCACTAACTCATTTCTTCATATATTCGCTCACTCATTTATTCGTATGTTCACTCACTCATTTATTCGTATGTTCACTCACTCATTTATTCGTATGTTCACTCACTTATTTATTCGTATGTTCACTCACTTATTTATTCGTATGTCCACTCACTTATTTATTCGTATGTTCACTCACTTATTTATTCGTATGCTCACACACTTATTTATTCGTATGTTCACTCACTTATTTATTCGTATGTTCACTCACTTATTTATTCGTATGTTCACTCACTTATTTATTCGTATGTCCACTCACTTATTTATTCGTATGTTCACTCACTTATTTATTCGTATGCTCACACACTTATTTATTCGTATGTTCACTCACTTATTTATTCGTATGTTCACTCACTTATTTTTTCGTATGTTCACTCACTTATTTATTCGTATGTTCACTCACTTATTTATTCGTATGTTCACTCACTTATTTATTCGTATGTTCACTCACTTATTTATTCGTATGTTCACTCACTTATTTATTCGTATGTTCACTCACTTATTTATTCGTATGTCCACTCACTTATTTATTCGTATGTCCACTCACTTATTTATTCTTATGCTCACACACTTATTTATTCGTATGTTCACTCACTTATTTATTCGTATGTTCACTCACTTATTTATTCGTATGTTCACTCATTTATTCGTATGTTCACTCACTTATTTATTCGTATGTTCACTCACTTATTTATTCGTATGTTCACTCACTTATTTATTCGTATGTTCACTCACTTATTTATTCGTATGTTCACTCACTTATTTATTCGTATGTTCACTCACTTATTTATTCGTATGTTCACTCACTTATTTATTCGTATGTTCACTCACTCATTTCTTCATATATTCGCTCACTCATTTCTTAATATATTCGCTCACGCATTTCTTCACATTATCATCACTTATTTCTTCATATATTCGCTCACTCATTTCTTCATATATTCGCTCACTCATTTCTTCATATATTCGCTCACTCATTTCTTCATATATTCGCTCACTCATTTCTTCATATATTCGCTAACTCATTTCTTCATATATTCACCCACTCCGCGGAATGCTAACTTAAGTCATCTCTAGGCCACTGATATACAGGAGGGAATATTTACGTCACAGTTCAGACCTTAATGTTGTTATTGCTGTTTTTGTAGAAAATCACTTCCACATTCTTTACAATTCCTTAACCGCTCATGAAATCCCTTAGTTTCCTTGACCTGTAAAATTTACTGCATGTCCGAATAAGGCTATTATCCACAATCTTCCATGAAACGAAACAGACATTCGCTCCCTCATTGTTATTTGCCCACGGATATGATGAGTGCCTACTGGGTTTACGTCACAATACAGCGTCGACAGGTGTTTAGACATGATACAGTGTCTTGCAAGAATGCAGGCGTGGGCACACAGGTGTAACTTCCCCATAAACATGGCACTCATTTTTGCATTATTCAAAATAGCTCTATTAATGGGTGATTTTGCCATGGCTATAACGATATTTGAGAACTCAAGTGGGCGCAAGGAATTCTGATGAGGCAGGGGTACAAATTTAACGAGAGTTATCTTACCTCATTATCACCGTCATTATGTGAATCACAGCGTAGCCCTACTCAACTGAACATTAAAGTGATAAAAAAAGACAAACAAAAATTATCTGGGAAGGAAAACAGAAGGTAAAGAGGAGTTTCTGAAAGCAAGTTCTTGGTAAATTAAGACGACGTGGTGCTATCACGTAATCGTTCCAAACAATCACACTTAACATATTTCAAGGTTATTTATACCAATGAACCTGAGAGGAAAGTAAATTTAGTGTGAACCCATAAATTATGACTGGCACATAAATTTCTCATCAACGAAACCTTGAATGAAAATTTGTCAGAAATATTTCTGAAATCTGATTTGCACTTCAACTACAAAATTACCTATTTTAATGGTTGATAATGTGATTGTAAGCATATTATTTCTGTACTGATCTGGCAATGCTGTTATTAAAGATTGTTGTTTAAAAGAAGAGGAATTCTTCACTCGCTGTGCATTCGACTAATCAGAGAGGTGAAAAAAATAAGATTAAAAGAAGCATAATAAAAGTAGATTTAATTCTATATACAATCTGACAAAAAAGTCACTTCGCAAATGGGAAAACAATACTTGAAACTACAAAGGTAGGACAACGATAAGGATCACAACACGGACCACGATGATAATAATAGTAGTAGTAGTAATAATAATAATAATAATAATAATAATAATAATAATAATAATAATAATTATTATTATTATTATTATTATTTATTTACTAATGTTTAATGTCCTGTACAACATCCAGGGGCCAATAACAGTTCAGCACATGACAATTCATTACAAAAACATTAATAGGGTAAAAGTACATTGGAATAATTATTAAAATAATGAGAATTAAGAATAATGATAATTGAAAATGAAAGGATGGAATCATATAAATGAATGTCATACAATTATTGATATAGAAGATGACGAGAATAATATCTGCAATGCTTGGGAAAAGTGGCATAAGTCAATTTGTACAACAAGTTTTTATTAGTTTATTGACACCTTACGGAACATCTGCTCGCTTGGGAAAAGAGACATTAGTATTTTTCCCATTAGAATATTTCATACGGAAGAAAATAAAATCGACATAAACCAGTGTGAAGACAGTTTTTTCCTTCTCCTGTAAAATTAATATTTTTTACTTGTGCCACTTTTCCCGAGCACTACAGATATTATAATACATATCTAAACAAAATACATAAATTAATAACTGACATAAAATACCAAAACGTATATACTACACATTAAATGGATCCAAGATCAATCCATGCAAATTTGCATATTTTATACATCTGCAGACCGGAGAGAGAGATTTAGAATTTCTGTTGTAAAAATTGTTTCAAATCTTAAACCCTTAGCAGGAATACGAAGATTGATATTGCTTAAGAAGAATTCACAATCAATATCAACCTTAATGACTTTACAAAAAAATAAATAATCTAGATCTTAACGTCTGGGAAATAAACTACAGCAATTATAATATTTGCAGTTAGTCTCATATTTATAACCGTCGGAATTAGGTAAAAAATCTATGAGAACATGAGGAAACATAATGTTTGCTTGTACAAACATAATGTTCCAACGGTAGACCGTCGATGTCGGTACAGTGAATCATTCATACATAAACTGACACACGGATACTGAATATAAGCACTATCTGTAGAGTTCTGGAGAAATAGCTGAATTTTTATACCTGCAAAGTATTAATAAGTAAGAAAGAAAGAATGCTTGAGTCATTTTTTAAAATTTCACGTGTATTCGTGAAGAATTAATTTCCTACCAAATCTCACAATCATTTCATTCACAGTAGACTATTCCGCAGGTCATTCACTGCAAATCCAGCATTCTCCATTCTTTATTTTCTTAGTCACCGCATATGATCCATATTATCTTAATGTTGACTATTACCTCTTCTGCCCGGAACTTTTCTCCCGTTCACTATTCCTTTTAATGCATCCTTCAGTAGGTAGCTTCTTCTCACCCAGTGACCCAGCCAATAAAGAATTAAAAATCAAGGAAGAAAAATGAAATATACAATTCAAAATAACGGTAAGTACCCTTCTTTTGTCTTAACAGTAAACGTAGTAAAAATTTTCTACGATATACGTGCGAATCCACCACAGAATTTCTGTATTTCAGACAACCACGTATTCGAAGAGGAAAAAAGAAAAAAGAATTGAAACGCGTTCACAATAGACTCAGCAACCCCTACAAAGGACCGCCTCTGAATGTCTGCTCAATCAGCCATGATTTGAGAAACGTTAAAACAGACTTCAATCGCGGATTTATGGAGAACTCTTGTTTTTTTTTTTTTATTTCTTTTCTCAGTGGACATGTTACATCTGTGTCGGAGCAGTAACTCCCCTTCTTTGACGCGCCATTAAACTAGTCCCTTCAAGTTTTGCATGGCCTGAGCTTTTCTGTTCTAGAAACCCACACATAATCAAGTAAAGACACCGCCTCCCTTTACGGTCGTAAGAAGTCATGACTTTTAAGGATCCATCCCCTATTTAAAAAAGATAGCAGGTTTTATTATTATTATATTATTATTTTAGTATTATTATTATTATTATTATTATTATTATTATTATTATTATTATTATTATTTTGCAATTTCATCGCAGGACGGCGATTAAAGGGTAGGCCTACTCTTAAAATCGCATCTGTAAAGTAATGTTCTATTATCCGTGTGCTATTAAGAATAAAATATCCATCTTGTTTAAAAAAAAAGTCCCTTGTGCATACGTTTGTATTGCCCTGTTTTGACTATGCCGACATTTTACTGACCGACTTTTTCAGCGACAACAAAACGAAATTTCAATATGTTCACAACTTTTGTGTACGTTTTACAAGCAATGTTCGCAAATATGATCATATTATCCAATCCCTGGAAGCAATAGCTTGGCTTAAACTAGATAAAATAAATTTACATTCACTTCTCTTTCTCTTCGAAATCTTGAACTACTCAATTCCTTCGTACCTGTCGTCTCGTTTCACTTATCTTTCTTCCCATCATAATCACACGTTCTCGCCACGAAACAATATTAACAATACCATTACATTGCACCTCTTCGTACTCGTCCTCTTTCACAACAAGATTCCGGAATTTGCTACCTGCTAGCATCATGGACTGTCGAAATAAAATAAACTAGGCACTTTTTTTTTTCCTCTCTCGAAGGAAGGCCTGCAGGCAAGCACCGCAGCCTTAGGGTTATTGCGCAACCTCCTTATGTTGGAATGATTGCTGAAATCCATTAAGGATCGCTCTTGAAGCGCAGATTCACTGCATAGTGCCATTGTATCGATTCTGCCACAGCATACAGTTCTGGAACGTTAGCGTACGTACAAGACGGAGCCTGGTTGGTAACCTAGTTGGTGACTGGGTAGGAATTCGGGGTGTACAAGACGGAGGCTGACTGGTCACAGTGTTGGTCGCTCGTAAGCTAGATGGTCGCTGGGCAGAAAGTAGGGTTATCATAACGAAGCCTATTTGCGCCTGCCAGTCTCTACCGAACATTCATTGCTTAAAGTAAATCATCTTGTAAGATCCAAAATTGCTGCCGCATTAAGAAATAAGGGCTGGATAGTAGAAGAAGAAATCTCCTGTCTAGTTGAAAATGGGTCAACGAGACGAGTAGATATTTTAGCGTACAATGCTGACACTAAACAGGGCATCATTGTGGACCCCACGATACGTTTTGAAGTAGGATATCATCAGTCAGCCGAGGTCCACCTTGAGAAGAAGTCGATCTATGAGCCTACAGTCAACTATTTCAAGCTGAAATATGCCTTAATTGACTTTGAGGTATTCGGCTTGCTCATAGGTGCTCAAGGGACTATACCAGCTTTTTTCGAAGAATTTCGATGGCAGTTTGCTGTGCCAACATCTCTGAGGGATGATATTGTAATAATTGTGTTAAAAAAATCCTGCCAAATCCTAATTAATCACATGGTGCCACATTAATAGCAATTGTAATTTTTCACGCCCTTTTCTTTGATTCCTCTCTTTAAAATTTAGTATCTATGTTTACATATGTATAATAATTTTTTGGGGGGATCTACTGAGTCCGTAAGGGCTACCCTCAATGGGGGGCAGTTTAATATTATTATTATTATTATTATTATTATTAATATTATTATTATTATTAATTAGTGTATTAAAATAGTCCAGGTTGTCAGGCGACGTTAGAAAACAAAAGATGTGAGAACAAATAAATTAGATGTATAAACAATTAAATAGTCTTTCAAATTTAAGTATCCTAATATAGGGGTGCCATTTGAAATTTTAAACGAGGAATGATGGAGGTTGAGGGGGGAAAAGCTAAAATGCAATTAACACTGGTTTTAAACTTCATCCCCCCTCAACTTCTAAATTGATATGTTTGCTGTCTAATTTAAATTTAATTGGAATAAATAGTTATTTACACTGGGAGGTTTAGTAATGAAAACCCTATGGCTCATATTCATACACATTCTTAGCGCGGGCTTCCGGTGGATGATCAGCGAACTAACGTCTTTCGTATTCATAAACCAGTGTTAGCAATATGATATGATATGAATCCTGTACAAGTAATCAGTCGATAGCCGGGGCTAGTTTAGCACGCTCGTAGCGCGGGCTAGCGAAATGTCTATGCATAGCACCCTGTATGATTACATGCCTAAACGGCTTGTATACCTGTAAAGCACCAGCCGGTTACATCGCAATTATAATAATGTACTTATCTCAATGAGAATTCATTATAAAGGGTGACGATCGAGGACTACTACTAGTTCAGGTAGTAAGGATTAGTTTTGATTATTTTTGTGTCAAATATTTTGTAGTGTAGGAGGTAGAATTCAGTGTAGAAAGAAAGACAATACAAGAGGTAGCAGAAAAAAAAAGAGCTTCAAAAGATTTATAACACTTTTGCTTTGAACGTAAAGGAACGTTAGAGCCTATTTTTCCATCACAAGAATGACGGAAAAAGAAAGAAAAAACACAGAAGAAGGACTAATGACTCCATCCGATACCTTCTTTATAACCGGACGCGAACGTCAAATTAATGCGGGCCTGTAATATGTTTCCAGATACTATTAAAGTTCATTCATTAGTGGCATCCCCAGATTCCTGTCTGATCCCTTTCTTTCAGCGAGAAATGAATCGCCTTCAAACAATGACCCGGCTCAAGAGAAACTTCTTTTGCGTCTAAGATTACAACATTGCAAACACTTTCAAAGGAACATCAGTTCACTAAAGGAACAGGTGATCGATCCCCTGCATTTTATGTGAGAATTTAAACGCAAAACATTACAAATTTTCTTACCCTTACTGCATATATGCTCATATAATGAATGTAATGGCATACTCTTGGGACATAGAGGTATTCATGATCACGGCATCACGATAAAGGTTGAGCGACTCCCGGAACAGTTCTAGAAGTTTAGCGAGAAAAAAACTACTGCCAATACCAGGAACTGACCATAAATGTGATTACGGCGATAACAATGACCAAAGACAAAAATTTGATCGAAGATAATGGTAACAATGACAGTCCAATGTTAATGAGAATGAAGCTAAAAATGATGCAATGATTGTCATGTTGGTGTAGCGATGAACATTATAACAATATAAAGACCATGATAATCAGTGACGAATAAGATGATAACGAGGATGATAATCGTGTTGAAGATAACTATAACAATGGATATGACGGTGATGACAAGGACAATGGGTGAGGACATTAAAGACAGAGACAATGGGCAAGGACAATAATGACAGAGGCGATGGGTGAGGACAATAAAGAGAGGGGCGATAGGTGAGGACAATAATGACAGAGACGATGGGCCAGGACAATAGAGGGGCGATAGGTGAGGACAGTAATGATCGAGATGAGTGAGGAAATAATGACGGAGGAGATGAGTGAGGACATAATGACGGAGGTGATGGATGAAAACAATAAAGACGGAGGCGATGGAAGACGACAATAAACAGAGATGCAATGGATGAGGAGAATAAAGATGGATACGATGGGCGAGGACAATAAAGACAGAGGCAATAGGCGAGGACAATAAAGAGAGGGGCGATAGGCGAGGACAATAGTGACGGAGGAAGTGAGTGAGGACAATAACGACGGAGGTGATGGATGAAGACAATAAAGACGGAGGCGATGGAAGAGGACTATAAACAGAGATGCAATGGATGAGGAAAATACAGACGGATACGATGGGTGAGGACAATAAAGACAGAGGCAATGGGTGAGGACAATAAAGGGAGGGGCGATAGGTGAGGACTAATGACGGAGGAGATGAGTAAGGAAAATAATTACGGAGGAGATAAGTGAGGACAATAATGACGAAGGTGATGGATGGAGACAATAAAGACGGAGGCGATGGAAGACGACAATAAACAGAGATGCAATGGATGAGGACAATAAAGATGGATACGATGGATGAGGACAATAAATACAGAGGCAATGGGTGAGGACAATAAAGAGAGCGGCGATAGGTTAGGACAGTAATGATGGAGGAGATGAGTGAGGACAATAATGACGGAGGTGATGGATGAAGACAATAAAGACGGTGGCGATGGAAGAGGACGATAAACGGAGATGCAATGGATGAGGACAATACAGACGGATACGATGGGCGAGGACAATAAATACAGAGGCAATGGGTGAGGACAATAAAGAGAGCGGCGATGGGTTAGGACAGTAATGATGGAGGAGATGAGTGAGGAAAATAATGACGGAGGAGATGAGTGAGGACAATAATGACGGAGGTGATGGATGAAGACAATAAAGACGGTTGCGATGGAAGAGGACGATAAACAGAGATGCAATGGATGAGGACAATACAGACGGATACGATGGGTGAGGACAATAAAGACAGAGGCGAGGGGTGAGGACAATAATGACAGAGACGATGGGTGAGGACAATAAAGAGTGGGGCGATGGGCGAGGACAATAATGACAGAGACGATGCGTGAGGACAATAAAGAGTGGGACGATGGGCGAGGACAATAATGACAGAGACGATGGGTGAGGACAATAAAGAGTGGGACGATGGGCGAGGACAATAATGACAGAGACGATGGGTGAGGACAATAAAGAGTGGGGCGATGGGCGAGGACAATAATGACAGAGACGATGGGTGAGGACAATAAAGAGTGGGGCGATGGGCGAGGACTATAATGACAGAGACGATGGGTGAGGACAATAAAGAGTGGGGCGATGGGCGAGGACTATAATGACAGAGACGATGGGTGAGGACAATAAAGAGTGGGGCGATGGGCGAGGACTATAATGACAGAGACGATGGGTGAGGACAATAAAGAGTGGGGCGATGGGCGAGGACTATAATGACAGAGGCGATGGGTGAGGACAATAAAGAGTGGGGCGATGGGCGAGGACTATAATGACAGAGACGATGGGTGAGGACAATAAAGAGTGGGGCGATGGGCGAGGACTATAATGACAGAGACGATGGGTGAGGACAATAAAGAGTGGGGCGATGGGCGAGGACTATAATGACAGAGGCGATGGGTGAGGACAATAAAGAGTGGGGCGATGGGCGAGGACAATAATGACAGAGACGATGGGTGAGGACAATAAAGAGTGGGGCGATGGGCGAGGACTATAATGACAGAGACGATGGGTGAGGACAATAAAGAGTGGGGCGATGGGCGAGGACTATAATGACAGAGGCGATGGGTGAGGACAATAAAGAGTGGGGCGATGGGCGAGGACAATAATTACAGAGGCGATGGGTGAGGACAATAAAGAGTGGGACGATGGGCGAGGACAATAATGACAGAGACGATGGGTGAGGACAATAAAGAGTGGGGCGATGGGCGAGGACAATAATGACAGAGGCGATGGGTGAGGATAATAACACTAAAAATTAGAAGGCATTACTTTACAAATGCCCTCATACATAACACAATTTATACTAATGAAATATCCGTAGATGTAGGCCTATGTTTTAATATACTTTCGCAAAACACTTGCAGGAATGTCAGAAGCACACGCAACACGTTAGCTGTTTCGTCCAGAACCCTAATGTTACAAAATTGACCTGATCCCTACAATTTCTTTGCTCTGATAGACACTAGTTTTTTGAACCAGGCTGTGGCTATGCAAATCGCCGCTCACTGTACGCACGTCCGACCAGCAGCTCCTACTCAATGATCGACATCCGGCGCGGCAGTTATTTTCCTAGTTTATTTGGCGGTTACTCTTCTTCTTATTATTATTGTTATTTTCTGAAACTTAGAAGCAACGTGTGACTACTCGAGCAAGCCAAGAAATTACCTTCCAAAAAAAGGCAATCACTCCGCCTACGCGCAACAGCGGTATAACTACATGTGCACTTCATTCATAATTTACATTTCTTTACGGAACTGTTTAATCGAGTTTTCACGCCAGAGACCGGAGATCAAACACCGACAAATTCAAGAGGAATTTTGAAGCTGAGTCATGGTTCACTTGGCATACACTTTCTCATCTTAACAACCGGCATTTGATATGCAGAATATTTTACGAGATTCATGGTGAAGGAAAACGAACGTGGGAGCAGGTTTTCTCCTAGGAATTCGGTTCTTTGTACATTTTAGTCGTTCATTTAATGACGCTGTAACAACTAATACATTATTTAGCGTCGACTTTGCATTTGACGAGATGAGGCGATAATCTGTCATTCAACTTTCAGTTGTGGAAAATCTTAGAAAAATCTCAACCATAATTAGCCCAAGTGGTGATCGAATCTTGACCAAGTGTAGTTCAGGAACAACAGACAAACGTGTTACAGGTTGGATTCGGTGGTGATGATGTTGGATGCGGTGGTGATGGTGTTGGATTCGGTGGTGACATTGTCGAATTCGATGGTGACGTTGTTCAATTCGGTTGTGACGTTGTTGACGTCTGTTTCGGTGGTGACGTGTGGGATTAAGTGGTGATGGTGTTGGAATAGGTGGTTATGTTTTTGAAATCGATGGTGACGATGTTGGATTCGGTGGTGATGGTGTTGAATCAGTCGTGGTGGTGTTGGATTCGGTGGTTACGTTGGATTTAGTAGTGACGGTGTTGAATTTGGTGGTGACAGTGTTGGATTTGATTGTGACGATGTTGGATTCGGTGGTGATGGTGTTGAATCAGTCGTGGTGGTGTTGGATTCGGTGGTTACGTTGGATTTAGTAGTGACGGTGTTGAATTTGGTGGTGACAGTGTTGGATTTGATTGTGACGATGTTGGATTCGGTGGTGATGGTGTTGAATCAGTCGTGGTGGTGTTGGATTCGGTGGTTACGTTGGATTTAGTAGTGACGGTGTTGAATTTGGTGGTGACAGTGTTGGATTTGATTGTGACGATGTTGGATTCGGTGGTGATGGTGTTGAATCAGTCGTGGTGGTGTTGGATTCGGTGGTTACGTTGGATTTAGTTGTGACGGTGTTGAATTTGGTGGTGACAGTGTTGGATTTGATTGTGACGATGTTGGATGGTGATGGTGTTGAATCAGTCGTGGTGGTGTTGGATTCGGTGGTTACGTTGGATTTAGTAGTGACGGTGTTGAATTTGGTGGTGACAGTGTTGGATTTGATTGTGACGATGTTGGATTCGGTTATGACGGTGTTGAATTTAGAAATGGTGATTTTGAATTCGATCGTGATGGTGTTGGATTCGGTGTGATGATTTTGGCTTCAAAAAAAGTTATGGTTTATTTAACGACGCTCGCAACTGCAGAGGTTATATGAGCGTCGCCCGTGTGCTGGAATTTTTGTCCCGCAGGAGTTCTTTTACATGCCAGTAAATCTACTGACATGAGCCTGTCACATTTAAACACACTTAAATGCCATCGACCTCGGCCGGGATCGAACCCGCAATCTCGATCATAGAATGCCAACGCTGTACCAACTACGCTACAGAGGGCGACTTTTTTTTACTTCAATGTCGATGATGAATTGAAAGAGTGATGCAGCTGAATTCTTTCATGAGGCTAGATGTATTAACGACGAACCTTATTTTAGTGGTAAAAGCCCTGATTGTGATGGCGATGGTGTCGACTTCACTGAACTTTTGACAACAATATTTTTGTCAATGTGCTGAATTTGACGACACTGGTTTTCTTCTACTATGGAGATGACAACTTTTGGTGATGATGATTGTAAGTATCATGGCAGTAATTGTTATGACTTTTAAGATGATAGTAGGCCTACTAGCGTTTTGAAAGTGAAATAATAATAATAATAATAATAATAATAATAATAATAATAATAATAATGATTTATTTAACCTGGCAGAATTAAGGCCATACGGCCTTCTCTAACACTCAACCAGGAGTAAAGACTGCGTTACAAAAACACTACAAATTTACAAAGTACACTACAATTTTACACACAAAACTGAATATTGGTAGTTCTGTTGGCAACGTGGCTTTGTAGGTGAAGTGGCTTCAGTGGGGTACGTTGCGATTGTTCTTGATGTGTGTGATTTTTTTAGTAAGGTTGGCGCTGACATTGATAGTGGTGTGGATGTGGTTATAGTGATTTTGATGTTAGCGGGGAGAACGAAGTAAATTCAATATTATACAAGCTCAGTCGGCTGAAGCGCTTGGCTGCCGATCCGGAGTTACGGTCGGGCGTGGGTTCGATTCCCGTTTGGGCTGAATACCCAGTTGTGTTTTTTTACGAGGTTTCTCCCAACCGTAAGGTAAATTTCAGGTAACCTAAGGTGAATCCTCGGCCTCATCTCGCCAAATACCATCTCGCTATCACCAATCCCATCGACGCTAAATAACTTAGTAGGCGATACAGCGTCGTTAAATAACCCACTAAAAATGATGATGACTGTTCCTGCAATAATACGTCCTTAGCTCTGATTGATCTCTTATATCGGTTAAATACTTTAGCGCAGTAAAAAAAAAGTACGTAAGGCACACTCAATTTCTGCAGCCTCCCATTATCCACACCTATCAGCCAACACTTAGCCCCTCCTATTACGAGCTGCAGTAGAACCCTCTTGCACGGAAACGTGATGTCTGTAGTTCCATTCACCTCCTTCAACACGTCACCCAAGCAACAGGATGAAGCAGAGCCTAACTATTCCACAAAATACGTACAGCAAAAACTAATGAAACAGCTCAACCGAGTGCGCTGCCATCTATGTTTATACGGGGATTCTATTCCCGCTTCGCCGATTGATAGTCAGCTGTTAATGAGAGTTTTCGTTTCTATGGAACCTAAAACGAAGATACTGCAACATGTTTTCAAGAAACCCTTAATGCTTTTTTAGTGTCGCTCAAATGAATTCGTCAGTTGAGGTTTTTCGATGGAGATATCGGAATTCATTATCAGGCAGACTATATTTGGCAAAGCAGTTGTGGCCAGAGATTCGTTGGAACGACAATAATGGCAAAGACAATGACTATAATGATGAAGATGACCTCCGTGGTGTTATAGGCAATGATGACCGTAATGATGAAACGACTACCATGACGAAGAAGACGATCATGCTACAAAGGCGAAGGGCATGATGAAGATATCACCATGATTCAAGGCGACCTGCATGATGATGATGATGATTATTATTATTGGGTTATTTTACGACGCTGTATCAACATCTAGGTTACTTAGCGTCTGAATGATATGAAGGTGATAATGCCGGTGAAATGAGTCCGGGGTCCAGCACCGAAAGTTACCCAGCATTTGCTCATATTGGGTTGAGGGAAAACCCCGGAAAAACCTCAACCAGGTAACTTGCCCCGACCGGGATTCGAACCCGGGCCACCTGGTTTCGCAGCCAGACTCGCTGACCGTTACTCCACAGGTGTGGACATGATGATGATGATGATGATGACGATGATGATGATGACTTATATGGCAATGAAGACGGCCCTCATGACAATGAAGTCGATCACCATGATGATTAAGACGACTACAATTGAAGAGTCCACTGCAAGAATGATGGATGTCACTTTCTTGTCGAAAATGAACCAAGACTGTCAATGCATAGCTTAAGACATATAGAAAGTACATCGAGAGTTATATGGCGTTAACACTGATAGTCATTGTCCAGTAATCATTGAAAAATCACAGTTAAGCTTTGAGCGCTAGGCATGTCAAACTTTCAATTGCTTCTCCTGAAAAATGTATTCCAAATGACATCCATCATTCTTGCAATGGACTCTTCAATTATAATAAAGACTATCACCATGATAATTAAAACGATCACCATGATACCGAAGACAACCAGCATGATGAAGATGACTACCATGATGTTGAACACTAACTTACCACTTGAAGGAGGTGTCAGGAAGTTGACGAAAAAGACCGCAATGATAATGGCAATGACTATAATGACGGTGATGGCCTTCACTTTGACAATGACCATCACGTTGACGACAATGACCATCACGTTGACGACAATGACCATCACGTTGACGACAATGACCATCACGTTGACAACAATGACCATCACGTTGACAACAATGACCATCACGTTGACAACAATGACCATCACGTTGACAACAATGACTATTTTGACGGCAATGATCGTGTTGATGGCACAGTATGTTGACAGCAATGACTCTGAGAATGACGAGGATGATGACGACGATGACCTTGATGATGCTGAAGACACAAATTCAAGATTTAGGCGAAATGGAAAGGAATTTTCAATACATGGCAATGGCCGTGACGTTGACGCCAATAACCATAACGACGACAATGACCATGATAATACTGAAGGCAAGTTCATTGAGTTGTTGGGTAATTTCTGTTGGGAATGCAAGCTTACAAATTAACTCCGAATTCTGTAACTTAGCTACCACAATTAGTTTTTATTTAGTCCGAAAGTGCAAGAGTGTACTGGATTATTTAGGAGCTAATATTCAACTGAGGATTTAAATCTACTGAAACAAAATACAGTGGGCCCCGGTCGGTAATTATTTAGGTTGTCCTCTTATTAAGATAGCTTAGGGTAGACCACTGATGGCCACTAGTGACATGCTGCCCGCACAGTAATTTTTAGCGGCCCTCCCCTAGGTTAAAAAGTAAAGTACTATTTACTTTTGGCCACAAACGTCATAATACATGTACCATTATTAATTACTTACTTACAAATGGCTTTTAAGGAACCCGCAGATTCATTGCCGTCCTCACATAAGCCCGCCATCGGTCCCTATCCTGTGCAAGATTAATCCAGTCTCTATCATCATATCTCACCTCCCTCAAATCCATTTTAATATTATCCTCCCATCTACGTCTCGGCCTCCCCAAAGGTCTTTTCCCCTCCGGTCCCCCAACTAACACTCTATATGCATTTCAGGATTCGCCTATACGTGCTACATGCCCTGCCCATCTCAAACGTCTGGATTTAATGTTCCTAATTATGTTAGGTGAACAATAGAATGCGTG
Organism: Periplaneta americana; assembly: GCF_040183065.1. Lineage (NCBI taxonomy): Eukaryota > Metazoa > Arthropoda > Insecta > Blattodea > Blattidae > Periplaneta > Periplaneta americana. Next base: position 33,908,616 of record NC_091131.1, on the reverse strand, counting down.
CAGTTCTGCGTTGTGTAACTTTCTCCATTCTCCCATAACTTCATCCCTCTTAGCCCCAAATATTTTCCTAAGAACCTTATTCTCAAACAGTCTTAATCTCTGTTCCTCTCTCAAAGTGAGAGTCCAAGTTTCACAACCATACAGAACAACCGGTAATATAACTTGTTTTATAAATTCTAATTTTAAGATTTTATGACAACAGACTAGATGACAAAAGCTTCTCAACCGAATAATAACAGGCATTTCCCATAATTATTCTGCGTTTAATTTCCTCCCGAGTGTCATTTATATATTTTGTTACTGTTGCTCCAAGATATTTGAATTTTTCCACCTCTTCGAAGGATAAATCTCCAATTTTTATCCATTATTAATTATTTTTTATAAATATTTGGAAATGGAAGATGTGATGAAAATTGTTTAAAAATGTGTTCATTTCATCACAGAAGGAAAATCTTGATCAATGACACGTCGGAGGTTTATTTTCTTCTTACAGAGACTTGAATCGGAGTATGATGATCTGATTCTGTATTCTCTGATTGAATATAAAAAATTGACCCATAAAGATTATTTCTCTTGAGAGAGGACATAATCGAATTTCAGAATGGAAATAAAAATAAAGGTTTCGAAAGAGACGTAATAGTGTCGCAATGTGTAATAGTACAAGAAGCTGCCGTTACACAAAGAGAATGTGTATTCAATACTTATTTCAGAGTTTATCTTAAGCCCACATTTTACCTCTTCCGACTATCAATGTCCATACACACCACACGATTCCAATGACGTAAGAAAATACTAGACGTCAAATTGCCAATATGTAATATTCATTCTGTAGGTATTGTTCGAAATCACTGTCCTGAATTTAACGCCCCGCCAAAGCTGCATTCTATTTCCAATGCAGATACTTATTTTATTTATATTGAAAATGAAGAGGTGTTGGACATCTTTAAAAAATTCAATAAAATAAGACCGTAGAATCACACTGCCGTTATACAACACGCTGTATTAATGTTTGTAGATACAGAGGCTATATTGATACTATCGACTGAAAACTGTCGATTGATGTTCAAATGTTAATGAAATTCTGTGTCTCCATGACACCCGAGGGTTCATCGCAATACAAGCCCTGTTATTGGCCTGTACTCCAGTCAATTACAATCCTGCCCGATTTACGAAACTTCGTATCCAACATAAACCTACATTTCATTTTTTCTCTTTTATACCCATTAAATAATATGTCAAGCATTCTGTAAGTTATGAGACAATTGTTTTCACATATTGTTTACAATTACGCACTATATAGGCCTGCAAATTATTGTGGAAGTAATTGTAAATATTTTGACAGGTAACAGATAACATCAATAGCTACGAGTTTAAACACCTTTTGTCTCTACAGGGTGTTTCTGAAGTGGTGTTACAAACTTTGAGGGATGATGGCGAAGGGCACATGTATCAATCTGAGATAAGGAACCCTGGTCCGGAAATGACCGAGTCGAAAGTTAAAAGCAAAAATAGTTGTGTGGAAATGAAATAATTTTATTCCTCTGTACACCTTATTTATGTGTATTTATCTGTACATCTTACACATTCTGTATTCATCTGACGTTGTTTACGTTGTCTACTTACAGTATTCCATTCAGTGCGCTGTCTGAGAGATGGGGACAGGAAACTACACTAAAGCAATGCAGATAGCGTAATGTGTAACGGACATGGTCGGTCCTGATATGCACGTCTGTAGACGGCAGTGTATGTGCACAAGTTGCAGTGTCCAGTCGATCAGTCCTAGTGAAATGGAGGAGTACACGAGAGCGGAATAAGCAGACCTGATTTTCGAATACGGATGAACCAATGGGAAGAGTAGACAAGCTCACAGATTGTATCGGGTCAAGTACCCACTTAGGAGATATCCGGCCCATACCATTTTTCCACGACTGTTCCAAAAGTTAAGGGAAGGAGGGCACGTGGTGCCAAATTACAATTCCATTTCCACACAACTATTTTTGCTTATAACTTTCGACTCAGCCATTTCCGGACCATGGTTCCTCATCTCAAATTGATACATGTGCCCTTCGCCATCATCCCTGAAAGTTTGTAATACCACCTCGGAAACACTCTGTATATAACAAAATAAAATTTAATAGAAGCAAATTCACCACCACCACCACCACCACCACCACCACCAAAGTATTCCTTTAAAAAATTTGGTTTTATGTTTTTTTATTTGTTTTTTAATTGGTAATTTTAGTACGCTATATCAACTGCTATGGTTCTGTAGCGTCTGAGTGAGATGAAGGTGATAATTCCAGCGAAATGAGTCCAGAGTCCAGGACCGGAAGTTACCCAGCTAATGGGTTGAGGGAAAACACCGGGAAAAACCTCAACCAGGTAACTTGCCCCAACTAGGATTTGAACCCAGGCCCGCTCGTTTCACGGTCAGATAGGCTAACCATTACTCCACAGCGGTGGACTATATTTTTATCCATAGCTTTAATTTTGTAATAAATTCTACTGTTGATAAAACAGGGAGAATTATAAACAATAGAATAATGAATTGTGAGAATTATAACTCGCATTCTTCCTTAATATTTATGGTTCTGAAGCATATCTTACTCAAAACAGTTCGACAGGCATTTGGAATGGAATGGAAATGGAGTGGAATTTAACTGAGGGGGGCACGGATGGCCAGCACTGCGATCTGTTGAGATCTATTGCGCTAACCCTCGATATGGAATGAGTTGCGTGCCATAGATCCCTTACGCGCACAGCCCTAACCACATGACTCCCTTAACGACCGGTCCCTACAGCCGACAGAATCCATATACCATTCTTGCTTCGGCAACTTCCCCCAAGGCTCCCCTGTCTGTCCGAGGCGAAACTTCTCCCTCGAGTAGGTCCGTCTCGGGTGTCATTGCAGAAGCCATCAAACGTCACTTAATTACAATCCACGGAGGCCGGTCGAGAGAGTCAGCAGCTTCGGGAGGCCGCCGGTGGAGTGATCTGAAAAACCAGAAACGGGATAATGAGGAAAGGATGATGGGAGAGGATAGGAAGTGGCAAAGATGAGTGGGTTCCAATCGCCTGATAAAGTTACCTGTTATTCATCCATAGGAGGAGAAAACCCCGAAAAAACCTCACCCAGGCAACTCGTCCTGACCGGGAATCGAACCTGGGACAAGCTGGGTTCGGAGTTAGACTCGCTAACCCCTCAGCCACAACGGTGGACTCGACAGGCATTTGCTACAATACACATTGTGATGTATATTGCCGTCCCTTTCTCTCTGAAATTTCTGAAATACGTTATCATTTATACAAACATAACTTATTATTAGAAAAAAGTTTGCTTTCAACGAATGCGAGCATTCAATTATTGAGAGGGTTCTCTTAAAAACCTTATGTAAGGATACAGTTTAATATTTTAGTAAACGATTTCTCAAAACCGAACATAAATTTGTACAGAAAAAATATATTGATTGTTACACTAAATAAAGGCTTTAACCCTCGACACTTACCTGCGATTTTTTCTGACCCCACATCATTTTGTATTGTTAATATCTACATCCATATATTCCAAAACGTTCCAGTACCCAAGATATGCCATCCTTGGTTATTTTAGTGTCCTTTACATTACCGGTACTAAAATTATTATTTCAGAATTATATATTGATTTTCTTTCATGTTTATTGCTTGGCTTCGTGAATGGCCACAGCTATTGAACACGTCTTTATTTTCTAGTTAGAATTATTTTGCAATGATAGTGTTTTGTTGTAAGCAAAGTGAACATGTACTTTAAAAAGTGAACAAATGAAACATAAACTACCATGTAGACTATGGGTAAAATGTTGTAGGTTCAAGGGCAATTATTTGTACTTGTAAAATTAGCTTCTTGTTCTTTGTAGTGCAGCAGGCGATGAGACTAAATTAATTAATTAATTATTTAATTAATTAATTGTCTAAACATAATAATTAACACTTTATGCAATAACAATTTTCCTTTATGTGCTTTATTTCAAGGAAAGTGAATGTGTTCTCTGATAATTGAAAAAATAGAATCAGATATAGAATAGTGTGCTATTAAACTAATTAAATAAATAAATTCCTTATTTGACTTTTTAAACATAGTGAGTAAATCTATGATCCATCCCAGGAATCTGTGGAGTAGAAAGACGAAACAAGACCTCTGCGTAAGTGGTATGTGGGAGGGCTAGGGTCAATGAGGGAGGCATTACTTGAACGAAGCGAGCAATCGCTTGCAGAAGGGGATAATTTATATTTGAACTCTACTCTACCTTCTACCACGAGCATCTTATCCCTTAGCGGACTCGAGCTGATGCTGCCCGCAATACACTCCGGCACAGATAAACTCCATCCCCATATGCGCGAACTTACTCCATAAGTGCAATAAAACTTCAATTTGCTTTTATTGTATGTAAAAATGCAGTAGCCTACGCTAAAAAAATATCCTAATTATTAACAACAAATATTCTTGGGGTCAAAAGAACCCCAGATATGTAGCATGGAATTCCAGAGCAGCTAAATTGAGAGGGTTAGTAAGACATGTATTGTACTTACGTAATGCAGCTCATACTATCCATTCGCGAAGACTTTACGACAGCACTGAGAAAGTTATTTTTTCCTTACCTGAAATATAAAGAAAATAAATATTAATATGTATTTAATATATAAATACAACATTAACAACTACGAGTTTCAATGCATGTGGAGATCGAAAGAAGAGACTTTGAATTTTTGTTGTAGAAAAGATTGGACTTCTCATACGTTTCTTAGGTATAGGTAAACTCTGATGTAAGCTTTTCGGTATTCCACAGTGTCCTCGGACTTGACATTTTCGACGTTTCGAAACCACATAAAGGTTCCATCATCAGAGTAGATAGGTATAGCCTGAAGAGTCATGTATCCTGTTATGCCTAGTTACTTCAAGTGACGGAGCCAGGCAAAGTAATAGGTGGTCCTTCAGGGCTACCTATTGTGTAGGCCTACCATCATGAAAAATAAATACATAGAATATTGGTAGATGGATGGATGTAAGGACGGACGGACAAATGAATAAATAAACAAATAAATAATCAAACAAAATAACAAATAAATATATAAACAAATAAGTATATAAATAATAAAATAAGTTAATAAGTAAATAAATAAATAAATAAATAACCGAATTAAATAAATAAACAAGAAACAAATACATCAATAAATCAATTAATTAAATAAATAAACAAGAGAACAAATACATAACTATATAAATTACATGCATAAATACATAGAATATTGATAGATGGATGGATGGATGGATGGATGGACGGATGGATGTACGGACGGATGGGCAAATGAATAAATAAACAAATAATCAAACAAAATAACAAATAAATATATAAACAAATAAGTAAATAAATAATAAAATAAGTAAATAAATAAGTAAATAAATAAAATAAATAAACACGAAACAAATATATAACTATATAAATTACATGCATAAATACATAGAATATTGGTAGATGGATGGATGGATGTACGGACGGATGGGCAAATGAATAAATAAACAAATAAATAATCAAACAAAGGAACAAATAAATATATAAACAAATAAGTAAATAAATAATAAAATAAGTAAATAACTAAATTAATAAATTAATTAATTAAATAAACAAGAAACAAATACATAACTATATAAATTACATGCATAAATACATAGCATATTGGTAGACGGATGGATGGATGGATGGATGGATGGATGGACGGACGGATGGGAAAATGAATAAATCAACAAATAAATAATCAAACAAAAGAACAAATAAATATATAAACAAATCAGTAAATAAATAAATAACTTAATTAAATAAATAAACAAGAAACAAATAAATAAAGAAATTAATTAATTAAATAAATAAACGAAAACAAATACACAACTATACAAATTACAAGCATAAATACATGGAATATTGGTGGATGGATGGATGGATGGATGAATGTACGGACGGATGGGCAAATGAATAGATAAACAAATAAATTAATTAATTAAATAAATAAACAAGAAATAAATAAATTAAATAAATAAACAAGAAAACAAATACATAACTATATAAATTACATGCATAAATACATAGAATATTGGTAGATGGATGGATGGATGGATGGATATATGTACGGACGGATGGGCAAATGAATAAATAAACAAATAAATAATCAAACAAAAGAACAATAAATATATAAACAAATAAGTAAATGAATAATAAAATGAATAAATAAGTAAATAAATAAATAAATCTTACTTATGAAAACAGGAATTAGTTCCTCTATGACAATATATAACGTAAGATATTAATATTCTTATGCAATGTATTATATTTCACTATTTTATGACATGCACTTCAGATAGGCGTGGACATTCATGACTTCGGATGAGGACCGAAGGGATATCCCGCCATCCTCGCGGATGTATTGCATGTGGAGTATCAGCCCTGGGGCGTCACCGCACCGAAGCTTCGAGAGCAATAATTTACACAACTTAAAAAGAAGAAGGCTCACAGAGAAGTCGCGGTTTGGTAGATTTCCTTACATTCCTCATGTCCCAGAGCAAGAGTGCCGTAACCACCCGCAGCCAAACCTGTTTCCGAAACCTAATGAGCCCGGATGGCTCGTGTCGATGCGAGCCTATTTTCATGCAACATTTAATTCGGCAATTAAAGATTCCGTGGCTTGTGACAGAATCAGAGAAATTTACGCATACGTATTATATTGTAATCGACGCATACATAAATATGATTTTAATTATTGGACCAATGTTTATCGAACTATGATTCGCGAAGAAGCTCCAATTGGTCCTCGGTAATGTTTTACTGTGCGAGAAGATTTTAATAATTGCTTACTTTGTAAGTTACAAACTTTTGCCGGCGTTCGGGGAATGCTATGGAATGATAATGGAAATGGGATCAGAAGAAATTATGTCTAATACGGGGAATAGGTAGAGTTCGGAGAAAAAATCGAAGTACAATTTATTCCGCTACAAGTGTCGTTATGGATTTCCCCGCGTGGTGACCGGGAAAGAGAATAGTTCCACTGTGATCTCATACAGATCGTAAAAGGCGATCAAATGAACACCCAGAGCCTGGGGGTATAGCTGGGTCACCCTGTCTTTGGGGGACATAAATACAGAGACCTGGTCCTCCAGGTTGGGGGTTGATTCGTGGGGCTGACACTCCCACAACTGTAAAAAATTACTTGTTGAGAAGCCTCAATTGAAGCCTCGGAATTGGTTGAAACATCGGCAGCGAATTAAGCGACGGAACATGGTCTTTGAGTTTGGTACATGGAATGTTAGGACATTAAGATCAATTGGAAGACCCAAAAATTGATGGATAGATGCAGTAACGATCGATTCTCAGGACTATCTCGGAACAACTGCCTGGAGGAGATTAGCACAGGACAGGGACAGTTGGAGGAAGAAAATTGAGGAGGCTAAGGCTCGACTTTGGGCTGTGATGCCATCGTAGTAGTAGTAGTAGTAGTAGTAGTCGTTATGGATTCAGGCCTGACCGGGACAGGAACCTGGACCGAATGCTTGGCAGGCCAAGGACCTACCTACAGATTGATAATAACCTTTCTGCTTCCGCACAACTATTAATAAGTGAAACGTAACTAGCAAAATATCAGTTTTGGAAAAATTACTTTTACAAGAAAAAAAATGCAGGTTACAATCCTTTAGCCCCCAGGTATTCAAATAGGCCTATTCTAGCGAGAAAATCTTTCTCTCTACCATTGTAAATTATGTTAGTATATAAATAGGCCTAGTATTACATAAATTATGCAATTGTGTTGAGTATAGGATGATATTTTTGACTATTTAGATCAGGCGTTCGTAAGGGGTTAGGTATAGCTTACAGCAGTAAAATTTTTGGAAATATTAAACATTTTTTTTCCTCCATTACTGTATCTTGTACAATAATGAAAATTGGTATGTGTAAAACACTATCCCTCTGCTATATGAAAAAAAATATATATATATATATATATATATATATATATATTTACGATTTTAAAAAATATTTTTTTTTTTCAAAATTCAAACTTCACTGTGCAGTGATGAAGCGTTTCCCTCATAACTCATAAACTTGTTAACTTTTTCATGTTCTCTCTCTTTTATTTTATTGCTGAAACTCATGTTTACAATATCATGCTCTTTCAACTGCAATAGACAAATACAAATAATAAACAATATTTTTTATTTTCTGTTAGATATCTGACCATTTTTTAAAATGAATTGATTTTTTATCAGACAATCTATCAAAGGTAGAGAAGTGATTTTGCATCATCTGACCTGCATAAATACACACACAAAATTTCATCATAGAATATTGGATACTTTTTGAGTTATGAGGGAAAAGCTTCATCACTGCACAGTGAACTTTAAATTTTGAAAAAAACATATAAATATATTTTTTTATCGTAAAAATATGTTTATCATATAGCATATTATTTTGTGTTAGATATTTGACCATTTTTTATCAGACGATTAATCAAAGGTAGAGAAGTGATTTTGCATCGTATTGTAGATATGAAATGCAAAAATACACACAAAAACTTTCATCACAGAATGTTGAATACTTTTTCAGTTATGAGGGAAACGCTTCATCACTGCACAGTGAACTTTGAATTTTGAAAAAAAATATATATATATATTTACAAGATAGAATAATGGAGGAAAAAAAAGTTCAATATTACCAAACTTTTACTCCTTTAAGCTGTACCTAACCCCTTAACCTGGTACTCGCGAGCACCATGCTGCTTTTTTAATGACATTTGGTGCTATCGTCATGTGTCTAATCTCTGGAAACGACTTTTGAATGACGTCATGTGCGTCAGGATTCACATGACAGCTGTACTGTGGTGACAGGTGACAGACCAGTAGTGACTGATTTCATAGTCAGAGTGCAGCAATGCCCAAGAAAATCGAGCCTTTTTGCGAGGGATACATTACAAACCTTTCCAATGCCAAGTACAGTTTAGTGAAAATTATAGAAGCCTGCAAAAAAACGTGGTTACGTTATTTCCAAGAAAGGCATCTTCTGTGTACTTAATAAGATGGGTAAAGCTTGCATGGGATTAATTTGTATAATTTCGGGTGGTGCGGCTTGTGGTGGGGGGTGATTTTGCTTGCTTTCTCCCCTCTGGAATTAATCCCATCCGAGCTTTTTCCAGTCTTATTAAGTTATCAGATAAAGTCTTTCTTGGAAATAACGAAACCACAGGCTCCTATAATTTTCACGTAACTGTACTTGGCATTGGAAAGGGTAGTGATGTACCCCTCCCAAAAATACTCCATTTTCTTGGGCATTGCTGCTGTGAGACACCGTGCACTCTGACTATAAAATCACTCACTACTGATCTGTCACCACAGTTCAGCTGTTGTGTGAATCCTGATGCATATGACGTCATTCAAAAGTAGTTTCCAGAGATCAGAAACAGCCTTCGATATACTTACTTACTTACTTACTTACTTACTTACTTACTTACTTACTTACTTACTTACTGGCTTTTAAGGAACCCGGAGGTTCAGTGTCGCCCTCGCATAAGCTCGCCATCGGTCCCTATCTTAAGCTAGATTAATCCAGTCCCTATCATCATATCCCACCTCCCTCAAATCCATTTTAATATTATCTTCCCATTTACGTCTCGGCCTCCCCAAAGGTCTTTTTCCTCCGGCCTCGCAACTAACGCTCTATATGCATTTCTGGATTCGTCTATACGTGCTACATGCCCTGACCATCTCAAATGTCTGGATTTAACGTTCCTAATTATGTCAGGTGAAGAATACAATGCGTGCAGTTCTGTGTTGTGTAACTTTCTCCATTCTCCTGTAACTTCATCGCTCTTAGCCCCAGATATTTTCCTAAGCACCTTATTCTCAAACACACTTAATCTCTGTTTTCTCTCTCAAAGTAAGAGTTCATGTCTCAGAATCATACAGAACAACCGGTAATATAACTGCTTTATAAATTCTAACTTTGAGATTTTTTGACAGACGACTGGAAGATAAAAGCTTCTCAACCGAATAATAACACGCATTTCCCATATTTATTCTGTGTTTAATTTCCTCCCGAGTATTATTTACATTTGTTACTATTGCTCCAAGAATTTTTCCACCTCTTCAAAGGTTAAATTTCCAATTTTTATATTTCCATTTCGTACAATATTCTCGTCACGAGACATAATCATATACTTTGTCTTTTCGGAATTTACTTCCAAACCTATCTCTTTACTTGCTTCAAGTAAAATTCTCGTATTTTCCCTAATCGTTTGTGGATTTTCTCCTAACATATTCACGTCATCCGCATAGACAAGCAGTTGACGTAACCCGCTCAATTCCAAACCCTCTCTGTTATCGTGGACTTTCCTAATGGCATACTCTAGAGCAAAGTTAAAAAGTAAAGGTGATAGTGCATCTCCTTGCTTTAGCCCACAGTGAATTGGAAACGCATCTGACAGAAACTGACCTATACGGACTCTGCTGTATGTTTCACTGAGACACATTTTAATTAATCGAACTAGTTTCTTGGGAATACCAAATTCAATAAGAATATCATATAAAATTTCTTCTCTTAACCGAATCATATGCCTTTTTGAAATTTATGAATAACTGATGCACTGTACCCTTATACTCCCATTTTTTCTCCATTATATTTATATTAAAAATATGTGTTTAATAAAGGTAATTAACGTTTTAAGGAGCCTATCTTAAATATTAAATTTAAAAATGATATAGAGTGCAATAGAATTACGTACTACGTGGTACTCATAAGGGAGGTAAGGAAAGGAGAGCTCTCTGCACTGTGTCGCGAAAGGAGAAGCATTCAAACATTTTAAAGCAAATTGTCGACGCCGAAATACAGTAAAATAACTGACTTAATTGTCTGTAGAATTTAACAAAATGTTTCGTCGTTTATATTTTTCAAGTAAAAAATAATTGGTTTTATTAATTACTGAATTGTTAGCTTGAGGGCTTATTGTGTGGCGTACCTATCATATGGAGGCTATCAATTAAAAATTGATGTGTATTAGGTAATGATGGGCTGTTAGAAATGCCACGAGACACGCCGTAACAATTATGTCATATGTGTAGAATTAATTTTATTTCATTTATTTCTAATGATGCCAACTATTAGAGCATCTATTAGAAAACAAAAGGACGATGATACTGAAAAAAAAAGAAGATGATGATGATGAAGAACTATATAAACTTTCGTGGCGAAGTGTAGGGTGAGGAGAGTGAGCTTATGGCTAGCAATCTAGCAATGGAAAAGCATTTATCTATTGTAATTAGTTCGCTACTACTCATTTCCCAGAATACCGGCACGTTAAGCCATATATATATATACAGGGTGAAACTAAATTCAACCGACAAACTTCCGGAAGTTGTAGAAAACACCCAACTAAACAATTATATATATATTAAACCAATAGTCAAAAACTAGTTGTTCACAAGATACAGAGTGTTAAATATTTTTATTTGAAAACTATGCCTTATCATCTCACTTTGATCTTTATTTGTGACACAAATATAATTTATTTTATGGTCGACCATGCCGAAATGTAGTAATTATACACCTGGTAGCAGTTCTTTAATGCATGTCATTAAAGTACACCTATTCATTAAAGTTCAGGTTTTCGATTATTCTCGGATATGCAATCGAAACACAACTAGGGAAATGTCACTGAGGCTGGAAATCCAATACTGTCGCAGAAGGTTATGTTCTGTTACTATAATAATTAGCGTTAATTGTAAATAATATTCAAATAAATTCAATTTTTCATCTCGTTTTCAATTCTAAATCAATTTCCAGGTTATATCAAGACTAAATGTTCTCTAGGTTATATCAAGGTCAATGATATTCGTGCCTCGGAAAAAATCAATACTTTCGCGTCTGCGCACATCTTACAATTCAGGTCAGTTCCGTTCGTCACTTACATAAGCATAACATGAAAACTTATGAATAATTTCAAGTTAGAAATATGGTCGAGCATAAAAAGTCGTATGAAACTTGCCTATAATGGTAATTAAGACGCTCGTTTCATAAACAAACATACTTGCGTCTTAATTACTACCATTATAGGCTCGTTGCATTATGTACTATTAACAAACCATAATTAGTTAACAGAAAATCAAATTAGTACTGTAGAATTGTGCATAAGAAAAGCAAGAAAATTAACAAATTACTGCGGATTGTGTTCAAAGTATGATTCCCCTGATTCGACATAGACTCTGTACCTCATAATAACCGACTGCCTGACTATCGTAAATAAAATATTATGAATTTCCCTTTCTCTTAACTCATAGACTGTAGCAACGACCTGTACCACATCATCTTCGCTGAAGCAACTGAGGTACGATTAACTTAGGTTAGATTGGAATTTTTGAGAAAAGTGAAAAAGGAATAATAACGAAAGACAATATTAAAAAGTGCAGGAAAATATTTTAAAAGAGACAGAGGAAGACACTTTAACTCTTTCTGACCTGAATTTATTTTTGTCGGTGAAAAAAGTTTTTCTTCCGATCTATTTTGTATTTTGTCCTAAGAAAAGAGGAAACAAAAAAACAGAGCAATCCTCTTCCCAATAACAGCTGGCCAAGGAACTGGCGGGTACTACACTCTATCGGTAAAGAACGAAACTACTTCTGAGGATACCAAATCGCATCACAAGGCAAATCATATGAGACAGAAATTACAGAAATATTAATGATTCCAAATGGACTCATTCTGACGGAAAGGATTAATTAAAGTGTATAAAGGTATTTATAAAAGTAAAAGACGATAATTAAAAAAGTAAAAGTATTAATAAAGGACAAAAAACCGACAATTAGACAAGGAAATAAAATTTTTAAAATAAAACAGAAATAAAGACAATAACTAAAAACAGATAAGGAAGATATTTAAAAATAAGAATATAAGAACAGTCATTAAGAAAAAAATGAAGGTTAGGCTAAAGTAAAAAAGAGGAAGGCATGGAATATAGTCAAAGAGAAGGAAGATAAATGGAGAAGAGGAAGATAACATTCAAAAAAGAAATTGAAGAAAAAAATAAGAATGCATAAAGAAGACGAAAAATAAGAAGAAGTTTGAAAAATAAATGGAATAAGATATTTCACAGAGAAAGAGAGAAACACTATTAATAAAGAAATGGAAGGAAATAATTAAGAACTGATGAAAGCGACGGAAAATCACAAATATATAAAAAAGAGGGAAGAAAATATTTCATAGAGGAAGATGATGTTAATGTTGAAAAAAAAAGAGAAGAAGATAATTAAAAACTGAGAAAAAGACACAAAAATAAGATTTTTAAATAATAGAGAACAATATTTGACACAATAAGAGAAAGACAATATTGAAAAATTGAAGATCGTTAAGAACAGAGAAAGATGGTAAAGAAGTAATGAGATATTTCAAAGGAGAGAATGGGATATTGAAAAATAAATAAGAGAATTTAGGGTAAAGAAAGACGGTAATTGAACGAGAAAAGGAGGAAGATAATATTAGAACACAGAAAATGGATTGAAATAGAAATGGAAAAACATATTAAAGAAGAATAAAGGCGATAATTAAAAAGGAAAGTAAGAAAATAATGAAAAATGACGAAAAACATATTTGAACAGATGAAGAGAAAGGAAAGGTAAGAGAGAGATTATAATTATAGAATAACGGTGTAACACGGAAATGGGTGATAATTGAAAAGAATACGAAAAAATAAAAATGGAAGACGATAAGAAAAGAAAAAAATATAACAGATGAAGAGAAGGATGTAACAAATAAGGTAAGTAGAGAAGAATAGAGATTATAAATAAATGCAAAAAGATAATAAATGAGTAGAAAGGGGGCGAAAAGAAATCAAAAGAAGAAAGAGGTGAAGGTAAATAAGAGTGCGTATAATTGGCTAATAGAGGCGAATAAGAAGACATTTAACAATACGTATATTAAGAAAGTGAGAACGTATGAATAGCAGAAAGATGTCTCGTTTTCCATGAGGTGTATAGTCCAATAGTCTCTTGGGTAACCTATTGTTGGGCATTCTTAATACATGTTCACACCAGTTGCGGTAAGATTCTATAGTATCCGTAATGGCGGTGATATTAAATTCTGTTCGGATACGTATTTTAATAATTATTTTATGTAGTAATATTATTGGGGATCATCAGTGCGGTTTTCGGCGTAATAGATCGACTATTGATAAGATTTTTTGTATTCGACAGATAATGGAGAAAAAATGGGAGTATAAGGGTACAGTACATCAGTTATTCATAGACTTCAAAAAGGCATATGACTCGGTTAAGAGGGAAGTATTATATGATATTCTTATTGAATTTGGTATTCCCAAGAAACTAGTTCGATTAATTAAAATGTGTCTTAGTGAAACTTACAGCAGAGTCCGTATAGGCCAGTTTCTATCTGATGCTTTTCCAATTCACTGCGGGCTAAAGCAGGGAGATGCACTATCACCTTTACTTTTTAACTTCGCTCTAGAATATGCCATTAGGAAAGTTCAGGATAACAGGCAGGGTTTGGAATTGAACGGGTTACATCAGCTTCTTGTCTATGCGGATGACGTGAATGTATTAGGAGAAAATACACAAACGATTAGGGAAAACACGGAAATTTTACTTGAAGCAAGTAAAGCGATCGGTTTGGAAGTAAATCCCGAAAAGACAAAGTATATGATTATGTCTCGTGACCAGAATATTGTACGAAATGGAACTATAAAAATTGGAGATTTATCCTTCGAAGAGGTGGAAAAATTCAAATATCTTGGAGCAACAGTAACAAATATAAATGACACTCGGGAGGAAATTAAACGCAGAATAAATATGGGAAATGCGTGTTATTATTCGGTTGAGAAGCTCTTATCATCCAGTCTGCTGTCCAAAAATCTGAAAGTTAGATTTATAAAACAGTTATATTACCGGTTCTTCTGTATGGTTGTGAAACTTGGACTCTCACTCTGAGAGAAGAACATAGGTTAAGGGTGTTTGAGAATAAGGTGCTTAGGAAAATATTTGGGGCTAAGCGGGATGAAGTTAAAGGAGAATGGAGAGAGTTACACAACGCAGAACTGCACGCATTGTATTCTTCACCTGACATAATTAGGAACATTAAATCCAGACGTTTGAGATGGGCAGGGCATGTAGCACGTATGGGCGAATCCAGAAATGCATATAGAGTGTTAGTTGGGAGACCGGAGGGAAAAAGACCTTTAGGGAGACCGAGACGTAGATGGGAGGATAATATTAAAATGGATTTGAGGGAGGTGGGATATGATGATAGAGACTGGATTAATGTTGCACAGGATAGGGACCGATGGCGGGCTTATGTGAGGGCGGCAATGAACCTTCGAGTTCCTTAAAAGCCATTTGTAAGTAAGTAATATTAATGGGCGAATGGTAGTTTGTCACAATCGACCCCATCCTATAATTCCATACTGTATTACAGACTGAACTAAGGCTAAGACTGTTACTCCAAATAGTGTTACTGGCATAAAGTGCCGCAGTTGAACAAATTTGTACAGAGTTTTACGTGATTTAAGACATAAGTAGTTCATATGAAAATTCCATTATAAATTTTGACCGATGAAGATACCTAAATATTTCACATGAACGTAGTTTAGTACAATTATTTCTACGAATTTTTAAATTATAGTTCTTTACCACTGTAGGGACGACTGTTTTAATTAAAGAAAAGGAAATGTAAGTTGTTTGATCTATGTTCAGAGGTAGCAGATTAAAATCTAACCAATTTTCAATTGAAATTAAAGCCAATATTATCCATTTAAAAACATGTTCCCAGCAGCATCCAGTAAATATGACAATGGTATCGTCTGTAAAGTAATAAATATTACCTTTAGTAATGTTACTTACTTGCATACTGGCTTTTAAGGAACCCGGAGGTTCATTGCCGCCCTCCCATAAGCCCGCCATTGGTCCCTATCCTGAGCAAGATTAATCCATTCTCTATCATCATATCCCCCCCTTCCTCAAATCCATTTTAATATTATCTTCCCATCTACGTCTCGGCCTCCTTATAGGTCTTTTTCCCTCCGGCCTCCCAACTAACAGTTTATATGTATTTCTGGATTCGCCCATACGTGCTACATGCCCTGCCCACCTCAAACGTCTGGATTTAATGTTCCTAATTATGTCAGATGAAGAATACAATGCGTGCAGTTCTGTGTTGTGTAACTTTCTCCATTCTCCTGTAACTTCATTCCTCTTAGCCCCAAATATTTTCCTAAGCACCTTATTCTCAAACACCCTTAACCTATGTTCCTCTCTCAAAGTGAGAGTCCAAGTTTCACAACCATAAAGAAGAACCGGCAATGTAATTGTTTTATAAATTCTAACTTTCAGATTTTTTGACAGCAGACTGGATGATAAAAGCTTCTCAACCGAATAATAACAGACATTTCCCATATTTATTCTGTGTTTAATTTCCTCCCGAGTATCATTTATATTTGTTACTGTTGCGCCCAGATATTTGAACTTCCCCACCTCTTCAAAAGATAAATTTCCAATTTTTATATTTCCATTTCGTACAATATTCTCGTCACGAGACATAATCATATACTTTGTCTTTTCGGGATTTACTTCCAAACCTATCTCTTTACTTGCTTCCAGTAAAATTTCCATGTTTTCCCTAATCGTTTGTGGATTTTCTCCTAATATATTCACGTTATCCTCATAGACAAGCAGCTGACGTAACCCGTTCAATTCCAAACCCTCTCTGTTATCCTGAACTTTCCTAATGGCATACCCTAGAGCAAAGTTAAAAAGTAATAAATATTACCTTTAGTAATGTTAACATCTGAAAATAACAAAATATAATTTGTATACTAAACATAACAGGACGCAATAAGGTTCCCTTTGGGATGCCGATGTTGGTAGTTTCTTTTTCACTTATCGTATTATTTAATATCGTATGTTGATATTACAAACTTACATATATGGAGTATTAATAATAAATTGTTATTTAATATAAATAAGTGTATACATATGACCTTTTCTAGATTGAAAAATACAATTAATTTTCATATAAAATAGAGGCAAAAGTTTTACCAGCAGAAAATGAACATAAAGATTTAGGTATATTATTTAGCAGTAAATTTACATTTCATAGTCATATTAATAATATTATAAATTTGTCCTATAAAAGTTTAGGTTTTGTTATGAGAAATTCTTGTAAATTCAAAGTGAAAACTATAATAATTTTGTATAATTCCATTGTTCGATCTAAATTAGACTATGCTGCTGTTATCTGGAACCCAGTTACTAACAAATATATTCTGTTACTAGAAAAAATTCAAAATAAATTTCTAAAATGGTTATATTACAGACTTTATAATGATTATCCTACCTATGAGAGTTATGCTACAATGCTTCAACATTTCCATTTTACTAGTTTGCAAATTCGACGAAATTGT
This sequence comes from Periplaneta americana, assembly GCF_040183065.1. Taxonomy (NCBI): domain Eukaryota; kingdom Metazoa; phylum Arthropoda; class Insecta; order Blattodea; family Blattidae; genus Periplaneta; species Periplaneta americana. The sequence continues at coordinate 33,891,144 of NC_091131.1, read as the reverse complement.
CAATCTTTAAACTTTCTTTATAAAGTTATTAACAATAAGTTGGACTGTGTTGGTTTATTTTATTATATAACATTATATGCACCTAAGCTTAAAACGAAATTTCGAAATTTGTTTTACATACCAAGGACAAATACTGAATCCCACAAAAATTCCCCAGTTTTCCAAATGTTACAGTTATACAATAAATTACATCCTCATCCGAATGTTGATATTTTCAATATGAATTTCTCTAGATACAGAATTATTTGTTATCATATTTTACAGAATATTGTTGTTAGTTAATTTGAAGCTACTTTCACACCTTATTTGAATTTCTCTTTTTTTCTTTCCCTTTTTTCTATTTTGTTTCAGTTTTTAATAAGTGTATGTTTCTTTTCCTTGTTTATGTTTTATCAATTAATTTGTTAGTCGTGAACATTGTAATTGGGCTTTGCCTGTTATGTTCATCAACAAATGAATAAATATGTGCTATCCATCGCGATTCGTTGTGAAATTTTTTAACGCCTCACCCAATATTTAAACGTTCAGTGGAGTGCAATGACAAATTTATTACGAGAACCGGAGCTCGTATATTTGACATGTGTCACTTTTGCCAGAAGAGATCGTCATTGCTAACGTTACGGATCGGAGATCATTGAAGCAGTTTGACGAAGGAAAACAGGACGAAGAGCGAGAATGAATGAATAGGGGAAGGGAGGGAGAGGTGGAGTGTCTGGTGGGAGATGAGGGATAAAAAGGGAGACGAGGAGGAGGTGGCGGCAAAGAAGAAGAAGAAGAAGAAGAATCAGTCAACCATCTTAAAAGCCATCGTCAGTTTGAGATGCACCATTGCTGTGCAGTAAGGTCGTAAAACCTCTCTTTGGATGTGGCTTTGGTTTTATTTCAACCAAGAGAAAAATAATAAAAAAATAAAATTAAAAAAAAGGAGCAGCAGCAAGGAAAGGAATTTGCAATAGCGGTGAAGACAAAGACGAGAAAAAAATACATAGTTTAGAGCTCTGAAGTCCTTCCACAGGCGGTTAACTTCAAAAGACTTAGATAAAATAAAAAAAAAAAGTAAATTGTCTAATAAATAATTATAAGCGACATGGGTTTCGCTACTGGGTAACCTACCCTCTCTTTTATTTTATATTATACCCGTGACAGAAAGAGATGAAGTCCGGACAAAATAGGCAGGGTGCTACTCCCAGAATTGGTAGTAGTCATTGACTTTACAATCAAGTTCCCTTTCTCACATTCTCGTTATAGGAGATTCAAAATTATCATTTTGAGATTTACACGGATATATCAGTTCACGGCATCCCTGATACAAAAATAAGATAATCAGTCAAGTTTTGTCTCAGTCAGCCTATCTGCCGGTCAGTTAATCAGTGTGTCTTCCAGTCAATCAATCTGCCAATCAATCGGTGAATCAGTTTGCTACTTAGTCCGGCAATCAGAAATTCAATTAGAGCGGTAATCAGAAATTCAGTTAGTCTGGCAGTCATATCTTCAGTTAGTATGCCTATCAGGAATTCAGTTACTTTGCCTTTCAGATATTTAGTTAATCTGCCAATCAGATCTTAAACTAGTATGTCAGTCAGATTTTCAGTTACTCTAGTAGTCAGACGTTCAACTGGTCTGCCAGTCAGATCTTTAGCTAATCCGTCAGTCAGATCTTCAGCTACTCTAGTATTCAGACGTTCAACTGGTCTGCCAGTCAGATCTTTAGCTAATCCGTCAGTCAGATCTTCAGCTACTCTGCCAGTCAGACCACCAGCTAGTTTGCAGGTCAGATCTTCAACTAGTCCGCCAGTCAGATCTTCAACTATTCGTCAATCAGATCTTCAGCTACTCTGCCAGTCAGACCATCAGCTAGTTTGCAGGTCAGATCTTCAACTAGTCCGCCAGTCAGATCTTCAACTATTCGCCAATCAGATCTTCAGCTACTCTGCCAGTCAGTCCACCAGCTAGTTTGCAGGTCAGATCTTCAACTAGTCCGCCAGTCAGATCTTCAACTATTCGCCAATCAGATCTTCAGCTACTCTGCCAGTCAGACCACCAGCTAGTTTGCAGGTCAGATCTCCAAGTAGTCCACCAGTCAGATCTTCAACTATTCGTCAATCAGATCTTCAGCTACTCTGCCAGTCAGTCCACCAGCTAGTTTGCAGGTCAGATCTTCAACTAGTCCGCCAGTCAGATCTTCAACTATTCGTCAATCAGATCTTCAGCTACTCTGCCAGTCAGTCCTTCAGCTACTCTGCTAGTCAGATCTTCAACTAGTCCTCCAGTAAGATCTTCAACTAGTTCGCCAATCAGATCTTCAGCTTGTCCGCAGTCAGATATTCACCAAGTCTGCCAATCAGAAATTCAGCTAATATTCCAGCCAGGTAGATATTTCAGCCATTCTGCCAGACAGACTCAGCTAATTCGCCAGTCAGATATTCAGCCAGTCTATCAATCAGAAATTAAGCTAGTATGCCAGCCAGTAAGACATATAGCTATTCAGCCAGTCAGAAAAGCGGATAGTCTGCCAGTCAGAAATTCAGCTAATTTGCTAATAAGAAATTCAGCTATCTGGCAGTTAGAAATTCAACCAGTAAGATAGCCAGTTAGATATTCAGCTAATCTACCAGTCAGACAAGCGACTAGTCTGCCAGTCAGAAATCATCTAGTCTGTCAGTCAGAAATTCAGATAGTCCGCCAGTCAGAAATTCAGCTAGCCCGCCAGTCAGAAATTCAGCTAGTCCGCCAGTCAGAAATTCAGCTAGTCCGCCAGTCAGAAATTCAGTTAGTCCGCTAGTCAGAAATTGATCTAGTCTGTCAGTAAGAAATTCAGCTAGTTTGCCAGACAGAAATTAATTCGTTCTGTCAGTCGATCTGTTAGTCAACAAGTCAGTTAACCTGATAAACAGTCAATCGGTCTGCCATCAGTCAATCAATTTGTCTTTCACTCAGATGATCGATCAACTTGTTAGTCACTCAGTTTATTAGTCTGTCAGCCACTAATTCAATATATCAGTCTGTTTTGCCACTCAGCCTACCAATCTGTTAGCTACTAAGTCCAGTCTATCAGTCTTTCAGCCTCTCAATCTATCAGTCTGTTAGACAGTCGGTTTATGAGTTTGTTAGCCAGTCTATCAGTCTGTTTTGCTACTCAGTCTTAAGTCAGTTAATCACCCAATTTATCAGTCTGTTAGCCACTCAGTTGGTTATCAGTTTGTTAGCCACTCATTCAGTCTATCAGTCTGTTTGCCACTCAATCAGTCTATCAGTCTGTTTGCCACTCAATCAGTCTATCAGTGTGTTTTGCCACTCAGTCTATTAGTCTGTTTGTCACTCAGTCTATCAGCCACTCAATCTATCAGTCTGTTAGGCACTCATTTAGTCTATCAGCCTGTTAGCCACTCAGCCTATCAGTCAGTTAGACACTCAGTCATTCCTTTAATCAACTTGAAGGTTTTCCATGGTTACTCACAATTTAACTTTAACTACAGAGACTGTCTGAAGACGAAGAAATGACGAAACGGTGGTACTGGAGCAATGGCAGAGTGGAAATAGCAGCAGCAATGAAGGAAAATGTTCCAGAACTGACTTTCTTCCATAACTCTCATGGCATTTCCTCCACATCGAACCACTGTTTCAGGTTACTGAGGTATGCTGGGCCCCACAATCGGGGTACCCTGCATGGTCTTAACGTCGCTGTTGAGCTTGTAATGAGATGCCAGACAAGAGAAGAAATGTTGGCAACCTGTCCCTGGATTATGTCCTTATCTGGCCCGAGAACAATGATCGGGTGTCAACTTGTGCAACCGGTGCCTTATTTCATTCATTTTTTTACTTCTGAATCAACGGTGCAAAATACGTTCGAAAAATTACGAACACAAATTGGTATAGTTGATTCAATTTTCTTCGATGTAAGAAAATATTCGTTCAATAGTGTCTAGTGTCGGAAATACAAGACGAAAGCAGATATATAAAGAAGAAATCTTTGTCGCTTTGGAAACCAGTCTATAAATGAAAAGCATGTGAAAAGGAACTATATTCGCAGAGAATATAAACAAAAGAATGTAGCAGCAGAGACCACGGTTACTGCCGTAATCAATGTCAATTTCATACATTACTGGCTTTCTGGTGAGCGGTCGTACACACGCAGATTCGTGGAACCAGAGCTGGGATCCAACCCTCACTTTAAACATGGCGCTGCTGTACTTAATAATATGTGGATGACATTAATGCCTTCTACTCCACAAGGATCCGGTATTTATCTTACAGCATGTTTATCGAAAAAGACAAAATTAAAAATTTCTCAAGTATTACTATTGTTATTACTATTACTACTATTATTATTATTATTATCACCATTACCATAATCATCAGTCCACCGCTGTGGAGTAATAATTAGCATGTCTGACTGTGAAACGAGCGGGCCCAGGTTCAAATCTTGGTTGGGACAAGATGCCTGGTTGAGGGTTTTTTCTGGGTTTTTCACCTCAATCCATTAAGAGCAAATGCTAGGTAACTTTCGGCGCTGAACCCTGGACTCGTTTCGCTGGCATCATCACATATATATGTGTGTGTGTGTGTGTGTGTCTGTATATATATATATATGTATTATAATGTTTTTACTCTAGTTTTTAAATAATTTTGCATCATTATATTAACATTTGGCACTATATTAACTGCAATATTATAATCTAGCATCTATTATCGTTATGTATTTTCTTTCTTTCGTTTGTGTTGTTTTTTTTTTCTTATTATGTATTTTGTGTATGTATCTATGTAAGCCACCTGTAATTTGGAAGCCTGCTTCTGTTGGTGGTGGATTTAAATAAATAAATAAATAAATATTTCACTCAGACGCTAAATAACCATAGTAATTGAAAAAAACATTGTAAAATAAACCAATTACAAATCATCGTTAGGAAATATAGGTCTTTCTGTCAGTTAAGTAAACTGACTGGAACATTATACATGGATTATAAATAAAGTAGTGGCAACACTGCCGGGAATGGATCATGCGCATTCGCTTGCGATACGAGACAACTGGTGATCGTAGTTGGAGGTATTGTCGATGTATTGAATGATAAAACCGGTTGCTATGACAACAGATGATATTATGCGTGGTTAAATGTGGAGCACTATTTTTAACTGCTCTAAAGTATGTTCGTTAAACTTGAGCAGCGATCAAAGATAAAAATAGACGTAGCCCGTGGTAGAAATGCACGCCAATTTTATTAAGGGTTACTTCAAGCTTGTGGCAACGACGGTTGCAAGATGGGTATCTACATTTCGTACGGGTCGGAATGAGACGCCACGTGTGACTCTCAGAATGAGACGGCACATGTGACTCTCACAGGTCGCCCGTGCATTTGTGACTAACAAGTGTTAATGCCAATAACAGCAAGTTCACCATCGCTGGACTGTACGGGAATTATCCATCGAGGTTGGCCTCAGTCATCATACTGTGTGTATAACACATCCTGAAGAGAACCTCCATCTGAGAAAAACTGCAGCACGCTGGGTTCCTCATAACCTGACAGAACCACAGAAGTGGCACCGATACGCAATACCTCAACCCTGCCTACAGATATATCACAACAAAGGGGATGTATTCTTGCAACTGTATTTTTGCCATTGACGAGACGTGGGCATGGGCATGTGAAGGTTCGAACACAACCTACGTCCAGCTATGCGGCGCAAACGTTCACGTTTCCTGAGAGACAATCCAGCATGATAATACTCGTCATGTTGCAGGAGCAGTGGCTGAATTGCTACCGAGATGGGGTTGGAAAGTATTGGAACATCCTCCGTATTCCCCTGAATGAGTCCTTGTGACTACGACTTGTTTCCACAGTTAAAAGAACCGCTTAGAGGCAAGAGGTTTCCAGATATTGCATCAGAGCTTCATGCAGTAGGACAGTCCATCAGAGAGCTCAACAGAAACAACCTCGCTTACGACATTCTATGGTTATCATGGATTTGGCAAAAGATACAGGAACACACTGGTGATTATATTGAAGGGATGTAAATGTCTTTTTCATGTAAGTTCAATATGTTCGTACTGTCTATGTTGGCACTACTTTGTTTACAATTCTCGTATTTAAGATATAGTCCTGTGTATAACTTCTTAATATAGTACTCTCTGATCCATATAACTTGAAATGTGGAGTAACCCAAGGAACTTTATTTTTTATTTATTTATTTCAAATATACAGAATAAAGAAATATAATTACAAAACAAACAAAGAGAAATACAAATAAAATAATACAAGCAATATAAAAAAAATATACAGTAGTATTAACAAAATTTGAGACCGAATGAGCAGCGCTCGTGCTCGGTCGCAGTTCAGATATAATATTAAAATAAAAATAATAATAATAATAATAAAAATAAATAAGTAAAATAAAATAGGAACTAAAATATAATTACAGCGGCAATGGAATTATATAATATAATATTAACACTATAGAAGAATAATATCGCACGTGAAAAGTAGGACTAATATATATTTCAAAATTATAGAATACAAATATAATATAGGTTGATTAATTCATACACATAGGCTATAAATTTATTTAATCAAATTTAAGATATTAACACGTTTATAATTTTCTTGTTATATGTTAGTGGGTTACATGTTAGAAGTTCTGGGTGTAATTTAGCTAAAGCATTGTACAACCGAGGGCCAAAATTTATGCTATGCTTTAGACCAGCAGATGTGAGACATTTAGGTTCTACTAATGTTGAATTAATATTTCGTCTTGTGTCATAATTGTGTGTCTGTAATACAAACTTATTACGATTTTTATGATAAAATTTTAACAGCGTATACTTATAAATTTGTTCAATATTAAATACATTAAATTCAGAATAAATTAATTTAGTTGGATAATCGAAACGTTTCTTCAAACAAATTTTAATTATTCGTAGTAAATTTAACGGACTAAGATTAATTTTTGTACTTCCACCCCAAACAATTATACCATATTGAATGACAGACTGAATAATGGCCAAATAAACATTTCGTAGAACTCTAATAGGTAAGCAACATCGAAGATTAACGAATTTATAAATTGTTTTACGAAGCCTCTTACAAAGATAAGTAATGTGATGAGGCCATTTTAAATTCTGATCAATAATGATACCCAGATATTTGACATACGTGGCTTCTTTCAAAGGTGGACATTTACAACTTTTGGGATCTAAACAATTTTCACTGTGTATTATTAGTCTATATTTATCGCTAAATTTTAAATTTTGGATCTCTATTTACAATCTTATTTTTAGTTGGTTATTTGTCGACATAGTATCAATTACTGGGTTATTTAGTGCCGATGGAATTGGTGATGGCCAGATAGTATTTGGCGAGATGAGGCCGAGGATTCGCCACATATTCTCTTTACGATCTCGGATAAAAAAAAGTAATCAGCCCATCCGAGAATCGAATCCACGCTCGAGCGCAGCTGCGGATTAGAAGACAAGCACCTTTGAGCTAAGCCGGTGGGTTATAATCTTCACTGACGATATCTGTAAAAGAATAAGTTCTGTTTGTATATTATTCGCCGATGATTTAAAACTCTTCCGTACAATCAAAAGTATTACAGACTGGCAATCTCTTTAACGTGACATTGACGTAATCGCAGAGTGGTCGATGACAATGGTAGGCCTACGTAAATGAATGTTTCCAAAACTAATGTAACAATCTTAGCGAGGAAAACTTCTTCATTAAAATACAACTATTACCTAAATAATGTTAAAATAAGCAGATTCGACTGTGTAAAACACCTTGCAGTATTCACAGAGAGTAAACTATCATCATCATCATCATCATCCTTCACGAATTAGGCCTCTGTAGACCTGTTTCGGCCCCATCTAGCAGTCTTCTTAACGGTCTTCCTGGTCGACGAGCCTGTCCAGAGGCTAAAAGTGGCAGCCCCACTACTGGACTACCTAACGATAAGGCTAGTAACCTATCTTAGGGAAAACTACATTACTTTCAAGCCTCAAACAAGCAGAGTAAACTATATTATCATGTATCAAAATGTTTGGAATAATACGGTCGATAACTTATTCTTTTTCTACTCCTGGCTATTCTTTAATACTCCACTATTGTACATTAATACAATCGAAACTTGAATATGCATCTATAGTCTCGAACTGAATTACAAGTAATTCGTCTAAATTAGAAAATGCCCAAAGAAAATTAATATCACTGGCCAAGAAAATTAAACATATTTTTTGTTAAAAGATAAATAATGGGTGATTCTTATAGAATTTTTCGCACTCTTTTCAAATCTGTCTTCAAAAATGTTCTATCACCCAGGGTTGTTGAGTAATAATATGAAATGTAATTCAGACTTTTCTAGTATTGATACCTTGTAATATTTTACCTAAAATCATACTGACTTAAAATGTGCATGAAACAGATTTTAGGCTGTACATCTCTTTTGAGTATTCAGCAGTAGTTGCCAGAATATTTGGGCCCTATTGGTCCTGGTAGCATCTTTTCATTTCAGAAAAATCCTGAAGCAAACGCTCCTCGTGTTCATTCGCTCACTATCCGAAAGTTTTGAGGAAAGAAAAAATAGGTGAGAATCGAAGAAGTTATTTTGAGAGACATATTACACCCCAACACATTATAGTTCTGAATCAGTAATCTTCTGATCCGTCGTTCCTAGAAAGTAACAGTATGTTCAACGATACCTAGCTTCCCGTCACATCATTGGAAGTGGAAAAGGCATATGACGGGATCCTTTTAGCCGATAAGTTAATAGAAATACATTGAGCACAACAGATTTCAGGGGCCCATTTCCTACCCTCTTCTAGTGTGGTAAAAATTCGTCTGTATGCTTTTCAAAGTTAACTAACTACAAACGGTAACAACATTTGTTTACACAGTATTTCGAAGTATGTTTCACTTTATAAGATACTTTTACCACACTTAAAATTAGGAGAGAGAAAACACAGGTTATGAAACTTGTTTTATGAATAGACTTCGTTGAATTGCCACACGCAGCATGCAATCAGGTTGCCGATGTACGGTAGTATAGAAGAGGTGAGCGACCGCCCGGTCTCGTAGTATAAGCAGTTCATGTTAAGAGATGTGACCGGTCCAAATAGACAGAGCAGCTACAGCTAATGTATACCTATATAAGCACTTGTTTTTGCATTACTGTGGTTGGAATAGTCAAAGCTTAACTTTAGTTCGGTGTAGACAAGAATTCAATCAAACATACTACAATGAGAGTGTTGTTGTTCCAAATAATTGCCCCTGGAATACCCTTACCCCCGCAGCCAGTCTTGACCCGCTGGGGAACGTGGTTGGATGCTGTTAATTATTATGCAGAACATTACAGCAAAATAATGGAGGTAATTGATGCATTGGATAGGACAGACAGTTCCGCTGTTGTAGCTATAAAATCATTGCCTTCTGAACAGCTATTGGAAGATATTCTGTTCATTGATTCTAATTTTAAAATCGTGTCCAAAAGCATCATTCTGTTAGAATCGTCTAAACTACAACTCTCAGAAGCCCTTAATATAGTGGATAAAGTATCACAAACCGTTATCCAAAATAACAATTCACTAATTTCAGAAAAAGTGAAATGTGAGTTGAGAAACATTATTGCTAAAAATTCTGCCTATTCACAACCTTCGTATTATAAATGATGTACTATCAGGTCATGACAAGACGTCTGAAGTTGGTGTACTAAAAAGTAGTGACGTTCCGTTCTTCAAATATGTACGTATTACATCGTGTGATGTTGAACGTACATTTCCCAATATAAAAACTGTTTAAATGATCATCGGAGGAGATTACTTTGCAGTCGCTCAAAATGTACGTAACTCTTCACTGCAATGCACATATTCAAGAATGATGTGAGTATCGTACATTAAATTTTAAGAGTTAATATATCTCACTATAAAATAATTGTGTATTTACAAGTTTAGACATTTTCTACTTCAAAGATCATTCATTATATTTCTTGAATGCAGGATACAGGTTTTATTGTAACCGCAGTATACTGCTCAGTGTTTACATCAGAGGCATACTCAATCCTTTGCACGCCCCGTTCTCATACAGTCTATACTGCGTGCGCAGAAAACCTTGCGATTCTCGTGGCAATTCCACGAAGTCTATTTATGAATGTAAGTTTCAACTCCACTGAGAATTAATACTAACTCTCACAGTCTTATGAGAAATAACATTTATTTTTATGAATTCTGACTTCACAGGCAACAATGATCTAACGTTATAGGTCAATTAAAGCAATAAAATGAAACATTTGAAATATTTTGTTTCCATTAGCATGTTGAGGATTCTATACAGCAATAAAAATAAATCAATTTTTCTAAAACAACAAAAAAATGGTTAGTGGTAGAAATATTCTGACTTCATTTTTGGAATCAGCATATGAAATATCTCGTACATAAGAAACAACAGAAATAGTACATTTAACAAAATAACTGTTGACCAGTACATTCTCATGTTCATACAGATTTATGCCTAACAACTCGGCGTGTAACAGAATCTAATTTTTCTTGGTTATTGCATTAGAACTATGGTTAGGTCCAATATAAACATTTGACTTCAGAACTCTAACTTATGACAACGTATTCACCATATACGAGTAATTTCCAAGATACATAAAGGAGAGAAGAGGAAGATGTTTTATAATGTGTATCTCAGAATTGAAAACATTTTGTTTAGGTTACTACGTAACGAAGAAATGGATAAAGATTTTATCATGTCTCACTTTCTTAAAACTAAGTAGCTTAATCCACGATAAAGAGTCTTAAATGGTTACTAAGTAACACAAACAAAAGACGAGAGATTTATACCGCGAATTTATCTATCATTCTGCGTTGTGCGTTGTGAAAGTTGAAAGACTTTTAAGATATAAAAGCAGATGAGTTAAAAGGAGTGAAGAGCCACATCAGGAAGAGATGTTATAAACTGGCTGGAGCAGGGCAAGTTATTTCCTTACGGGGAAGGCTTTATGGTTGCAATTCAAGATTGGCTACTCAGCATCCAACCAATAATTACTAAAACTTGCACAAAATAGCTATGAATGTCGTAAAAGATACAGTCCTAATGGAGTAACAGGCTATCCACTAACAGTTATTCACAGTTGGAGATAGCGACATGCAATTTAAAGGGACATGATCATGTTATTCCCAGAATTTAAAATCACCGATGGATTCTCAGTCATGGCAAGTCTTTTGCACTCTTATTACTGCATGGAAAAGTGACGTGCCATCCACCCGCTTGAAAGATTTATATGATATTCAATCAGAATTATTTTTAGATCTTTTCGTAACCTTAAAACTAAACTTGTTTCGATGAAATTTTAGAATAATTTAAACATTATAGCTATTCATTATTTATCGAAGCTGATAATGATGACTGTAACAGTGATCACGACGATGATAATGAAGCTAATGGCGATCTCGACGAAGTTAATGATGGCGAACATAACGGCGATATCGATGAAGATAATGATGGTGAAGAACGGCTATCACGATGAAGATAATGATGGTGAAGAACGGCTATCACGATGAAGATAATGATGGTGAAGAACGGCGACCACGATGAAGATAATGGTGGTGAAGAGAATGCCGATCACGATGAAGATAATGATGGTGAAGTGAATGCCGATCACGATGAAGATAATGGCGATCACGATGATGGTATTGATGGTGAAGATAATGACGCTCACGATGAAGATAATGATGGTGAAGATAACGGCGATTATGATGGAGATAATTATGAAGATAACGACAAAGATAAACAACAATCACATAGAAGATGAACGACGATGAAGTAGAAGATAAACGAGGGTCGAGTAGAAGTTAAACGACGATGACGCAGAAGATAAACGACGATCAAGTAGAAGATAAACGACATCACGCAGAAGATAAACGACGATCAAGTAGAAGATAAACGACGGTGACGCACAAGATAAACGATGGTGACGCACAAGATAAACGACGGTGACGAACAAGATAAACGACGGTGACGCACAAGATAAACGACGGTGACGCACAAGATAAACGATGGTGACGCACAAGATAAACGACGGTGACGCACAAGATAAACGAAGACGACGCACAAGACAAACGAAGACGACGCACAAGATAAACGACGGTGACGCACAAGATAAACGACAATGACGCACAAGATAAACAAAGATGATGCACAAGATAAACGACGATGACGCAGAAGATAAACAAAGACGACGCACAAGATAAACGAAGATGACGCACAAGATAAACGAAGATGACGCACAAGATAAACGACGGTGACGCACAAGATAAACGAAGACGACGCACAAGATAAACGACGGTGGCGCACAAGATAAACGACAATGACGCACAAGATAAAGAAAGATGATGCACAAGATAAACGGCAATGACGCACAAGATAAACAAAGACGACGCACAAGATAAACGACGATGACGCACAAGACAAACGAAGATGACGCACAAGATACACGAAGACGACGCACAAGATAAACGACGGTGACGCACAAGATAAACGAAGACGACGCACAAGATAAACGACGGTGACGCACAAGATAAACGACAATGACGCACAAGATAAACAAAGATGATGCACAAGATAAACGACGATGACGCACAAGATAAACTACAATGACGCACAAGAAAAACGAAGATGATGCACAAGATAAACGACAATGACGCACAAGATAAACGAAGATGATGCACAAGATAAACGACGATGACGCACAAGATAAACGACAATGACGCACAAGATAAACGAAGATGACGCACAAGATAAACGACGATGACGCACAAGATAAACGACGATGACGCACAAGATAAACGATATCACGCAGAAAATAAATTACTATCACGAATAAGATCACGAAGAAGATAAACTACATCCCGCAAAAGATAAAGACGATCACGCATAAATAAAAGAGGATGACGCAGAAAATAAAAGACAATCACGCATAAGATAAAAGACGATCATGCAGAAGAAAAAACGACGATCACGCAGAACATAAACGGGGAAGATGAAAGGAAACTGTGATGAAGATAATGGCGATAACAACAAATATAACGGTGATGGTGAAGATAGCGATGGTCATGACGAAGATAACCGCGATCTTGAAGAACATAACAAAGATAATGACTATCACAACTGTAATGATGACAAGAATGGTGGCAATGGTTGCAATAGTGTTGGTGATGGCGACGATGACCATTATGTGCACCGTGCCTGCATCACGGTGCTGAATATAAAGCAACCTGGGATTAACTCTAGAAACGGAATAAGAAGCAATTTATGAATGAGGTGAATCCGAAGGTCGTGAGATAGAAGGAAGAGAATAAGAATAGAACGAAGAGCGAGAGGCTGCACAGAAGCTATAACTCGGTGTCGTTTAAGTCTGCATGATATAAAGCATCGGCCAGTAAATCATCGAGCAGGTTTTATTGCCCAGAGCTCGTTAGTCAATGCAGACATTCTGTGCTAATCAGCAAGCAGTAAAAATCACAATCACAGAATAATATGCTAATGAACTGCACCTACCTGCGGCTCTACGCTATTAATAGACCTACTGACTATTGTTATTATTATTATTATTATTATTATTATTATTATTATTATTTCATATATTTAGGACGAACAATAAGTATGGAATATTGCTAATAACTTCAGTTCTAATTTTTCACAAAAAAAATAAAGTTTCATACAAAAGCTTTATTTATTTTTATTTTATACTAGCCGTACCCGTGCGCTCCGCTGCACCTTTTAGAAATAAATGTAAAGTAATTACATAATTAAAATAGGACTTTTGATCCAGGGAACATTCGTGTTTGATAGAAGGATAAATCGTTTAATATGTTACTTAATTTAAATTGTATTTAAATAATTAAAATGCGGTCATTTTGGTCCAGAGAGCAATTATTTGGTGCAATGACAATTCCTTTAACATGTTTCTCAATTGTTATTACATGCAACCATAGTTTAATGAAGATTGACATAGGCTATCATTTAGTTTTAATGTGTATACTTTATATTACTTGCAATATGTTTCAGAAGTTAATGTAATAACATTGTAGAATTATGTTCATCTAGAGAAACTACATTTTTCCAATGGTGAAATAATAATTAAACAATTAATTAGCTTCCGATATTACTTCATACAAACACAGAAACATTCTCTGTAGGCTATGTTTAATAGCTTTCGATTGTTGTTGTCCAAGACCCCTTATAGACGGAGTCATTTGTTTTTATTCCAGTACAGCGCATGAGATGGCGTTGTTATTGTAGTTTTAAAACTCATTTATCTCATTAAATATCAGTTCTATAAAAATTTTGTATAGAGTAAAACTTATCGGAAATTATTTGTAAAGAGACTTTCGCTATGTAACATTTTTCATGAAAATTAATAATAAGGGAGATATTTCGATTTATTTAATTCAAGCCTCCTTATAACCTCCCTTTTAAATGAAGTATTTTGAATGCCATATAGCCTAAAATCTAAGTTACATCGAACTTAATTTATATTACAATTTTCATATAAATCGGTTCAGCCATTATCGCGTGAAAAGGTAGGCCTAACAAACATCCAGACATCTAGACATCCAGACATACAAACAGACAAAAAATTAAAAAAAAAGCGATTTTCGGTTTCAGGATGGTTAATTATATATGTTAACATCAATTATTTTTGGAAGCTCGAAAATTACAGAAAAATTTTGGCTGCAGATTTATTATTAGTATAGATTAATTTACAGTCTATGAACACGTAAAGGTACAAAAGACATTGTCTTAAAATTACATAACAAAAAATACATAACATTAAGATTAAATATTTATGACGTCACAACTGAATTCATTAAAGGTATATATGTGTACGTGAACGACCACAAATATTATCAGAAAATGCAGGCTCTAAATTTCTAAAATTTTATAAGAAAATGAACTCACAATTGGACAAAAATTACAAGGTACAACAACAAGACTTATTAGAACTTAAATATCTGATGAAAGTATAACTAATAATATTTTTCAAACCAGTTTTATGAAAGTTTGAAAAAAAAAAAAAACAAAAAACAAAAAAATTCTGCAGTTACATCATTTGGTAACCATACCATAATTACGGTCTCTCTGGTGTCTTTGTTTATTTTAATACAATTAATTTTTTATTTGTCCTATATAAAATATATTAAAATGTCCATAATGTTTTGTAACCTAATTTTTTCTATCTTAAAAAAGTTGGGCATTATTGTGGTCTACTTTTTGTATAAATGCATGCTAAATCAGTGTACAACATTTCAAAGTTCTATCTCTAGTGGTTGTGAAGTTATGAAATAGTATGTGTTAAATTTTTGAAATTTCGGAAAATTTAATTTAAAGTAAAAAGTGAATTCTAAAAAAAAAAAAAAAAAAAAAAAAAGCATTCAGATATTTTTTTAAACAAATTTCTGTTAAAACCAAAAGTAAAATGAAGAAATTTATTCGACACTTTCATTGCCATCATCAAAAAATTCTGTTTTGTTTTAGACAATCTTATCATGGGCAAATGTATCTTTTTGTGTTGCCTTGTTCCATAATTGTGAATATCTCCCCTTATCAATAAAATCATTAAAATTATCCTTTACAAATAATAATAAATCTAAAATATACAAACAAGTAACTGTTAAAATCTTTTCATTTGAAAAGAGTTGTCTGCAATGTTCACTATTTGAAGAATTAGTAATTGTTCTTATCGTCCTTTATGCAACTGAAACACCTTATTGATATAAGGACTACCTCTCCACAAAATAATCCCATATTTTAAAAGACTATTAAAATAGGCATAATAAGCAGTTTTAATGAGGGAGATAAACCACACAATATAACAGTATTCGAAAAGAGTTATTCAGGCATACACGGTGTGACAGTAAATTTCATTTTTCAAATGGCAGTCTATATTAAAATTTACAAACTCCGAACCTCCATTAAATTTTTCCTATGAATGTGAAAAAATTTTGCCCATCCACTCGTTTCATGTATTTTAACGATTTATTAAACTTCTTTCGTGGGCTTCCAACTTGAGACAATTAATAAGTATATATTATTTTAATGTACCGAAGTACATATGATATTTCCATGCAGATATTCTGCGTCATCATACGATGAAAGAGTAATGGAACGGAGAAAAATTCTCTCCGGCGCCGGGATTTGAACCCGGGTTTACAGCTCTACTTGCTGATGCTTTATCCACTAAGCCACACCGGATACAACCCCGGCGCCGAACAGAATCGTCTCAGATTAAGCTCCAACTCTTGGGTTCCCTCCAGTGGCCGCCCTCTGCACTACGTCATAGATGTCTATGAACGTAGGACTGAAGTCCACACATGTGCTGAGGTGCACTCGTTATGAGTGACTAGTTGGCCGGGATCCGACGGAATAAGCGCCGTCTTAAATCAAGAAGTGATTTACGCATATCATATATATTATTTTAATGTACCGAAGTACATATGATATTTCCATGCAGATATTCTGCGTCATCATACGATGAAAGAGTAATGGAACGGAGAAAAATTCTCTCCGGCGCCGGGATTTGAACCCGGGTTGTATCCGGTGTGGCTTAGTGGATAAAGCATCAGCACGTAGAGCTGAAAACCCGGGTTCAAATCCCGGCGCCGTAGAGAATTTTTCTCCGTTCCATTACTCTTTCATCGAATTAATAAGTATGTAAAATCATGTTAAGTAGGCCATAAAACTAAAAAAAACACTATCCCTAACCAAACTTGACAACAGATGCTCAAAATGAGGACCATTCACAGCCAAACAATGTCCCAGTCTATCACGGAAACTGTCCAGTGTCTTTCTCACAGTTACACGGCTGACCTGTTGCATCTCATATCTGTCAATGTGACTTTTCGTTCTGCAAAGTAATTTTTTAAAGTTACAATTGTTCGGATCAAATTTCTGCTAATTTGAAGGACAAAACTTAAATTCTTTCAATCATTTATTATCATATAGACTGCTCTCTTAATCGGACTAAGCACTATTGAGAATTAAATCAAGGATTTTCCTAAATATGCTATGAACACTTGAGCAAAAATGGCAAGAAATTCGGTTCTGCACTCGGTTGACTCGGGAAAGAGTTCGGTTGTGTTTTTATCTACTTACCACTTTGTTTAATGTTATTAATGCTTCACATTGCATTCGATCATACACATGTATATTATACAGGGTGTTTAAAAATACGGGGCATAATTTCAGGTATGTATTTCCCACATGTAGACAATCAAACTAGTTCATTACAACATGTGTCCGGAAATGCTTCATTTCCGAGTTATGGCCTTCACAACATTGAAATTCACCGGAACGTTTTTCTTTCCGCAGGTCGTTGTCATTACAGAAAATGTTCAAAATGTCCACCTCCTGCTTGAATACAGACCTCACATCGATGTCTCATTGACCTGCGAACACGATCCCAAACTCCAGGAGTATTGCGTATGTCCTCAGAACATGCCACAATTCGATTCCGAAGGGATTCCAAATCAGGCACCGGAGACGAATAAACCAATGATTTTAAATGGCCCCACAAGTAGAAATCGAGAGGATTCAGATCAGGTGAGCGTGGAGGCCAAGCAATTGGGCCACCTCTACCTATCCATCGATCAGGAAACCTTCGATCCAAGTACCGGCGAGCCATACGACTGAAGTGTGCAGGAGCGCCATCATGCAAGAAGTGAATGTGTTGACGGTTGATCAGTGGAGTGTCTTCTAAAACATGAGGTATGGTTCCTGTGAATTTCAATGTTGTGAAGGCCATAACTCGTAAATAAAGCATTTCCGGACACATGTTGTAATTAACTATTTTGATTGTCTACATGTGGAAAATACATACCTGAAATTATGCCCCGTATTTTTTAAACATCCTGTATTTAAATAGATATATTTATGTATTCATTGACACAATTTCTAAAGATGACTCAGTTGAGTCGTAAACGTTAAATATCCATTAAACAAATGTGTATAAATAACTTCTAGTTAATTGTTCCTAAACAGATACAGTATGCATAGACGGACTTTGTGTTTAATTTAATAAAGCAGCTTATCGGATTTACAATATGACTTTTAAATTTGTAAGTTAGCAACTAAATCTATGGGTCAACGACAAAATCTATAGGCTAGTTAGCGATAAAATGTATCGGCCAGTTATCAACAAAATCTATCGATCATCTAGCAATTAAACTTATCGTTCAGTTAGAGATCAAATCCATCTATCCGTCCATCCATCCATCCATCCATCCACCCACCCACCCACCCACCCACCCACCCACCCACCCACCCACCCACCCACCCACCCATCCATCTATCTATCTATCTATCTATCTATCTATCTATCTATCTATCTATCTATCTATCTATCTATCTATCTATCTATCTATCTATCTATCTATCTATCTATCTATCTATCTATCTATCTATCTATCTATCTATCTATCTATCTATCTATCTATCTATCTATCTATCTATCTATCTATCTATCTATCTATCTATCTATCTATCTATCTATCAATTAATGGTCAAATCTATAGGCCAGTCAGGGAACAAAATTACCGGTTAGTTAGCAACAAAATATATCGTACCGTTAGCGATCAAATCTGCTGATCAGTTAGAGATCAAATCTATCGGACAGTTAGTGATCAAATCTATCGATCAGTTAGAGACAAATCTATCAGTCAGTTAGTGATAAAATCTATTGATCAGTTAAAAACAAATTTATCGGTGAGTTAGCAACAAAATTTATCGGTCAGGTAGCGATTAAATCTACATTGCCAATCTGCGAACAAACTAGCACATCTACCGAATAATCAGCTACGAAATCTACTGACCAGTTAGTGACTAGATCGATAATTTATGTGAAAATTAATATTAGTTAATAAATAACTTATCTAATAAACAGTTTAGTGAATAAAAAATAATAGATTAACTGAACATTAAAACAGTAAATGATTTAATATATTATGCACGTTTAAATTTATTAGCTTATAGAAATCCTTCCAGTGTTGTTTCACATGAGCAAACTGACGTGCATGTTCAAATACATCTCGAAGCGTGGGTTACAATTAATATTCATTTTCTCTTACACACTGCATTAGGGTAGAATAGTTGTTACTATTGGATAATGCAATGTAATGCAGAAAGGAATTTCATTTGCAATGAATTTACACTGATTACTGTACGCAACCAGCATGGCACGACGCATGATTCCAGAATTAGCACAACTTTGTTCAAAGGCTTCCCATAAAGAAAAGCGTTTCTGCATTGTCCTGTTGTGAAATTAGCAAAGCGTATCAATCTATGAAATCACAAATAACTCTATACAACACATTCCTTACAACCAACAGTTTCACCGAAACTTCTCCTACAAACAATGTTCCTGCAAAGGTGTGGAACGCTTTCATACGCGATGTAATATAATAATAATAATAATAATAATAATAATAATAATAATAATAATAATAATAATAATAATAATAAATATTAATCGTTTGAGATGGCAGGGCATGTAGCACTTATAGGCGCATCCAGAAATGCATATAGAGCGTTAGTTGGGAGGCCTGAGGGAAAAAGACCTTTAGGGAGGCCGAGACGTAGATGGGAAGATAATATTGAAGTGGATTTGAAGGAGGTGGGATATGATGATAGAGAATGGATTAATCTTGCTCAGGATAGGGACTAATGGCGGGCTTAAGTGAGGGCGGCAATGAACCTCCGGGTTCCTTAAAACCCAGTAAGTAAGTAAGTAAGTAAGTAAGTAAGTAAGTAAGTAAGTAAGTAAGTAAGTAAGTAAATATTAATCGATCTGTCTAGTGAGAAGTAAATAATTGGGAATGATTCAGTCCAAGTTATTGGCCAACTAAACATAAATAAATAAATTATAAAATGTACAGAGAAACTTTAGCTCGCCCCTGAAAGAGTAGAACTCGTGCTCAGGGGCGGATTCCTGAATTGAAATTAATAATTATACACAAATTATAATAAAATTGCATGCTAAAAATGAAATCAACATGGTTTTGAAAGTAATGATTACAATAACAATAATGATTACAATAATAATAATAATAATAATAATAATAATAGTGATAATAATAACAATAATAATAATAATAGTAGTAATAACAATAATAATAATAATAATAATAATAATAATAATAATAAATATCAATCGATCTGTCTAGTGAGAAGTAAATAATTGGGAACGATGCAGTCCAAGTTATTGGCCTACTAAACACAAATTATAATAAAATTGCATGGTTAAAAATGAAATCGACATGGTTTTGAAAGTAATGATTGCAATAATAATAATAATAATAATAATAATAATAATAATAATAATAATAATAATAATAATAATAATAATAATAATAATAAAATAATACTTATTTACCGGCTTTTAAGAAACCCGGAGGTTCATTGCCACCCTCACATAAGCCGCCATTGGTCCCTATCCTGAGGAGGATTAATCCAGTCTCTACCATCATATCCCACCTCCCTCAAACCCATTTTAATATTATCTTCCCAACAACGTCTAGGCCTCCCTAAAGGTCTTTTTCCCTCCGGCCTCCCAACTAACACTCTATATGCACTTCTGGATTCGCCCATACGTGCTACATGTCCTGCCTATCTCACACGTCTGGAGTTAATGTTCCTAATTATGTTAGGTGAAGAATACAATGCGTGCAGTTCTGCGTTGTGTAACTTTCTCCATTCTCCTGCAACTTCATCCCTCTTAGCCCCAAATATTTTTCTAAGCACCTTATTCTTAAACACCCTTAACCTTTGTTCCTCTCTCAAAATGATAATAATAATAATAATAATAATAATAATAATAATAATAATAATAATTGTGTGTGTTTCCCCCCCCCCCACATACAATGCTGATATTTTTTAAACAAAAAGTCATATTTTAGCATCAGCACTGAAACCTTACTTTCGTTATTAAATTTTACAATGTTCTAGGACATCTCTCTGCTCCCATTTTTCAGGATTCTTTAGTCTTTTACCATTCTTCTTTCTCCTCCCAGGTCCCATCTTCTAATTTCCTTTCTTTCATTGTTCTAATTATTCCTCATGTCCATGTCAGTTTTGATCTTGCCCTCTTCTTTTTGCTGTTGGAATCCATTCAGACACCTTCTATAACAATCTATCAATGGTACCAAAAACTCCTTTTCTGAAATTTTGAGGGTTATGACTATTTGCACCTTACGTTAGGGGTTCCCAATGCAATCGGTGTGTCGGGCAGCCTCATGGAGTGTGTCGCGAAATTTTGAAATTGAAAAATAAATTTTTATGCCATCCAGAAAGTCTCTTTACAACCCATTTTTTTTTATTTAAAACGAAGTCTTTGATATTGTACATTTTATTTTGAGACAGACTTTACCAATGAAACGCGAACACCTGCAACAATGTTCAGTTTAATTTTTCTGCCTGGCGATAATTCCAATGAAGATGAACACCTGCAACAATGCTTAGTAATTCATTTACTCTTCCCGCTTATTAAAGAATTTAGAATCATCAGAACATAGTACTGCAATAGCGATTCCTCCTTGAAGGATATGAGGATAATCCTACAGTTTAATTTCATGCCTCTGAGGATAGAAAACATTTTAATTACAGATTTTGATTTTTAATGCATCCCGATGTAATAATTTTCTTCAAACTTCCACTCTGTCGTGAGTTGTCGCCATTGCACATCTCAGCTCTTAGGAATACTTTCCGAGGAACCATCCAAATATCTTACAGCAAACTGTTTTTTCTAGCAGTGACGTTTTGGACAGGGGTGAGTGCGGAGGGCGGGGTATGGCTTGTCTAAAACCGCGTTTGAGGATATGACCGTATATCCTAATACTACGACCCATCTTTCTGAGTGGTGGTGTGAAAGCCCTGTCAGAGACTACAATACGAATTTTCAAGTACCTTTGTAGCCTCCTTAAATGCAGTTCATTGGTCATCAAAACCATTCACAGTAACTTCAGGTGTACCCCAAGGATCTAATCTTGGTCCCTTGTTCTTTTTACTTTATATCAATGACTTACCTAAACAGATTTTGCACACTAAATGTTTACTATATGCTGATGATGTTAAATTGTATAAAGTCATTGACAAACAACAAGACGTTTTTGATCTACAGCATGATTTGGACAGACTATATAGATGGAGTATCGATAATTTTCTTCTGTTAAATCTTAATAAATGTTGCTTTATGACATATTCTAAAAATAAGACAGTTCCTCAAAATTCGTATGAAATTAATGGTGTGAAGATACCTAGAGTAGAATCATTTAAGGATTTTGGCATTTATTTTACACACAACTTATGTTTTAAAATGCACTTAAATCACGTAGTAATTGATGCATATAGAAAATTAGGATTTATAATCAGAAATACAAAAGAATTAAAAAATATAAGTACTATTGATACTCTCTATAAAACTATGGTTAGAAGTGAGCTAGAGTATGCATCTGTAATATGGTCACCTCAGTTCCAGTCCCATCAGATGCAAATAGAAAGGATACAGAAAAGATTTTTACGTTATTTATATTAAAAAAAACATCACGTATCGTCTTATGACAAGCAAATTTCATATAATCAGTTACTTTTTAAATTTAATTATAAAACTTTAAAATCTCGACGATAAATAAATAGCCAAATTTTACTCTAAAAGACTGTTAATGGTATATTGAATAACTGTGATTTTCTTAAATTCCTTCAGTTCAATGTAAAAAGAACAGAATTACGTCATAGGCAACCTTTTATTATTCCCATTCCTAGAACTGTTTTCTTCAAGAACTCTCCATTGTTTGTTATGTGTAATACTTACAACTCTCTGTCTTTAAACTGTGATTCTCAATTTGGTTTTAGTTTAACAATTGAAAAATTTCATACAATATTAAAAAGCATTGTATTTCCTTAGGTATTTAAATTATGAAGAAGTGTATTATAATGTTTTTACGCAAGTTTTTAAATACTTTTGCACCATTATATTGACATTTGACACTATATTAACTGTAATATTATATTCTAGCATCTATTACCATTATGTATTTTCTTTTTTTTCGTTTGTGTTGTTTGTTTTCTTGTTTTTTTCTCTCTTATTATGTATTTTGTGTATACATCTGTGTAAGCCACCTGTAATTGGAAGCCTGCTTCTGTTGGTGGTGGATTTAAAATAAAATAAAATAAAATAAAATAAAATTTAAAAGAACAGAATAAACGAAATAATAAATAATTTAAAATGATATAATATATAAAAATAAAACGAATAAAAACCAAAATTACATAAAAATAAATTAATTAAGCTATAGTAAAACACAAGAATTAACAGGACTTTCAGATGACAGGACTGCCGAAAGAATATCTGAAGTTGTATTTGATCATTTAGAATAATTTAACTGTAGCAAGAAATTAATTGCGCATGCTCTATTATTATTATTATTATTATTATTATTATTATTATTATTATTATTATTATTATTATTTTTCTGTCTTGGTCATGACTCGTCACTTTCATATTCTACAAACAAAAAAATATCACGAGTCGCCACTGACTGCCACCGGGTATATACCAATTTGCAGTGTAAATAAATACGTACATCGATAATAATAATAATAATAATAATAATAATAATAATAATAATAATAATAATAATAATAATAATAATAAAACATTTTTGGCAACAAAATCTGCCCAGTTATAACACACTGTTTCATCTACTATCGAAGAACAACTTCAGCATGTTTCATAAAGAGCTGTCTAAAAAATAAAATTCAAGTGATCTTTTCGCAGATTACAATGTAATATGATATATTCGTCGAATTATCTGATTCTATCACAAGTTACGAAATATTTATTTGCATGAAAATGGTTCGGAAGACATAGGCCTATTTAAGATCCTTCAGAATCATCGCCTTGTCTTGGATCGGTTTTGAACCCGCGAACCCCGGATCGCATGGCTTCGCAAGTGCACGTTTAATATGTTTATTATTCTGTTGTCTATTTTTAATAAACTGTGAATTTCTAGCATTCGTACCGCTGACGTTAGCCGTCACAAACATCTTGCAGAGTAATATAAAGCCTAATAATTTTTATTTTACACATCACAGTTGGCAATAAATTAGAATTATAAAAAAAAGTAATCGTAAACACAAGACTTTACGAGTGAGATCGCATGTGTACACTCCGCCACAAATAAAGTGACGCACTTGGTGGTGTACCTTACACTATTATAAACACTGAGATGAAATTATGGCCTCTTAAAAATGGTGGAGACGACTGGAGTTCCTTAACACATGTTTAAGCTCCGCTGTAGATGCTTACCGACGCAATGTTTTGTTCCTTTCTGACAGCGACGAATAAAAATATGGTTTCGGCGTATTAGACCGGATATTATAATGGTATCACATAATGATGCTGATGATAATGATGATATCCGTCTCTATCATCCCAATTTTAACTAGCTAACCACGTATCTAGCCGCAAGAAAATAAGAACATTAAAAGTAAAGTTGGGGAAACGTGTCCAGAAATCAGCCTAATCCTCGTTTAATAATAATAATAATAAAAATAATAATAATAATAATAATAATAATAATAATAACAATAATAATAATAATAATCTGTCTTCACCTGACATAATTAGGAACATTAAATCCAGACGTTTGAGATGGGCAGGGCATGTAGCACGTATGGGCGAATCCAGAAATGCATATAGAGTGTTACTGCGGACGAAGGATTAGGGAAACAGCTGGTAGTGTCTGCGGTCAGGAGCATAGACAAGACTAATGGAGGAAATGCAAGAGAAGACATGAGAAGAACGAGTGTAGGAAGGAAGCGACTACCAGATATTAGTGATTGTGAGGACTGAATAGATAGGGCGTTGGAGAGGTATAGCGAAGAAGAAGAGTGCTAAAAAGTGAGTGCAGAAAAGTTAGGGATGGCAAAAGTGTAAGAAAAGGAACAGAGAAGAAAGTGTTAGTGTAAGAAGATAGGGTAAGAGTGTAATAAGATAAACTATCAAACAATGAATACAATGATATCTGAACAAATGTGAAATGGAATGAGAGAGAAATTGGAAGTGTAATTTAAGTGAATTAGATATTTGATGTTTTTCAATGTTTTGGATTGGGAGTAGTAGCAGGGGTACTATAAGTGTAGGAGTATTATCGAAATAAATATATGGATAGGGGTAATAAAATAGGAAATTTAGGAATGGAAGGGAAACAGTCTAAGTAGGAGGGAGAGAATAGAAGAGGATAGAGGGGGAAGGACATATAGCAATTCAGTCATAATAGAACATTAGAAAGCAATCAAGAAATTCTCGGCAAAGAATACCTTAACAGAAAAGAGTTATATGTATTAAAGGGATGGTGGATCGAAAAACAGAAATGTGAAGGTCCACCATAACTGTGAATTGTAAAGTTGAATGACAAATAAATATCAATATCAATATCAATATAGAGTGTTAGTTGGGAGGCCGGAGGGAAAAAGACCTTTAGGGAGGCCGAGACGTAGATGGGAAGATAATATTAAAATGGATTTGAGGGAGGTGGGATATGATGATAGAGACTGGATTAATCTTGCTCAGGATAGGGACCAATGGCGGGCTTATGTGAGAGCGGCAATGAACCTTCGGGTTCCTTAAAAGCCAGTAAGTAAGTAAGTAATAATAATCTGGATGTCCAAAAACATATGAGAAAATCACAAAAATGAGTAAAATCGTTGCTTCATGATGAAAACATAGATGAAATCTCTCTCGCTTGAACCCACAAACCACGGGTGTGTTGGTAAACTCCCACAAGGAGACAGAGAATTCAGGTATCAGTTTAATCATCAGGTAATAATGATTATGCTGATGCTGATGATGAATATGTGTACTTAGGATAGGAAAAATAGGTATCGAAAGTTGAGATGGGAAAACAAACAGAAATTATCAAATTCTTCTTTGAAGACGATGGTGTATATTATTATTATTATTATTATTATTATTATTATTATTATTATTATTATTATCATTATTATGCCTACCTAGTAGCAGGGTTTGGAATTGAACGGGTTACATCAGCTTCTTGTCTATGCAGATGACGTGAATATGTTAAGAGAAAATACACAGACGATTAGGGAAAACACGGAAATTTTACTTGAAGCAAGTAAAGCGATCGGTTTGGAAGTAAATCCCGAAAAGACAAAGTATATGATTATGTCTCGTGACCAGAATATTGTACGAAATGGAAATATAAAAATTGGAGATTTATCCTTCGAAGGGGTGGAAAAATTCAAATACCTTGGAGCAACAGTAACAAATATAAATGACACTCGGGAGGAAATTAAACGCAGAAAATGGGAAATGCGTGTTATTATTCGGTTGAGAAGCTCTTATCATCCAGTCTGCTGTCCAAAAATCTGAAACTTAGAATTTATAAAACAGTTATATTGCCAGTCGTTCTGTATGGTTGTGAAACTTGGACTCTCACTTTGAGAGAGGAACAGAGATTGAGGGTTTTTGAGAATAAGGTTCTTAGGAAAATATTTGGGGCTAAGAGGGATGAAGTTACAGGAGAATGGAGAAAGTTACACAACACAGATCTGCACGCATTGTATTCTTCATCTGACATACTTAGGAACTTAAAATCCAGACGTTTGAGATGGGCAGGGCATGTGGCACGTATGGGCGAATCCAGAAATGCATATAGAGTGTTAGTTGCGAGACCGGAGGGAAAAGGACCTTTAGGGAGACCGAGACGTAGATGGGAGGATAATATTAAAATGGATTTGAGGGAGGTGGGGTATGATGATAGAGACTGGATTAATCTTGCACAGGATAGGGACCGATGGCGGGCTTATGTGAGGGCGGCAATGAACCTTCGGGTTCTTAAAAGCCATTTGTAAGTAAGTAGCAGAAAACAAGAGAGAATGGGCGTCTAAAGAAAAGATGAGAAAAATCCTCCCTCGGCAATGTGGTATATTATAAATTATATCAATATTATTATTATTATTATTATTATTATTATTATTATTATTATACATACCTAGGAGAAGAAAATAAAAGAGAATGGGCGTCAAAAGAAAAGATGAGAAAAATCCTCCTTTGGCAATGTGGTGTATTATTATTATTATTATTATTATTATTATTATTATTATTATTATTATTATTATTCGCATGTTGATCGGGAGCTGCATTCGGGAGTGGGTTCGATTGCCTGATTGGGTTTATCCCAGAGGCTTTCCCCCACCGTAAAGTGAATGTCAGGTATTCTATGGTGAATCCTTGGCCTCGTCTTTCCAAATACCATCTCACTATCATTGACGCTAAATAGTAGTTGATACAGCAGCGTTGTTAAATAACCAAGTAACATATATATTATAAAGGCAAGAGTAAATGGGCAAGAGAAAGGGCAAGAAAAACGGAAATCATCCAAATTCTTCTTTGACAATGAGATATTATTATTATTATTATTATTATTATTATTATTATTATTATTATTATTATTACTAGGCCTACTGTTTTTTATTGTGCGTAGATTACCTAGTGTCTAAAGACAAATTAAAACTGGCGTCCATAGAAGAGATAGTAAAAGAAAAAAATCATCCAAATTCTTCACTGACGATGATAATGATGGATTATGAGCAACTAGGATCTAATGACGTCCAAGAAGGAGATGAGAAAGAATCCCCGAAGTTCTTCTTTGACAATGTTAATGATAGTAAAGCTGATTATGTATACCTAGGATGTAACGGGAAGAGAAAATGGGCTCCCAAGGACGAGATGAGAAAACAAAAACTCATCCAAATCCTTGTTTAGTTACTACGTCGAAGTGATGATGATGATGATGATGATGATGATGTCGCCATTTTTAGAGTTCTAATCCGTAAACCTTATTGTAGGGATTCGTAACAAGCTGTTTTTTACGGTGATGGGTTGTTAGCCTTTCGCCCAACCCCCAAGCTGGAGGACCACCCCTTATCGGCTGTCCACGAATGCTTATTCAATATATTCGCAGCTACCCTCCATATCTGCAGAATAAGGTGCTTAGGAAAATATTTGGGGCAAAGCGGGATGAAGTTACAGGAGAATGGAGAAAGTTGCACAACACAGAACTGCACGCATTGTATTCTTCACCTAACATAATTAGGAACTTAAAAATCCAGACGTTTGAGATGGGCAGGGCATGTAGCACGTATGGGCGAATCCAGAAATGCATATAGAGTGTTAGTTGGGAGACCGGAGGGAAAAAGACTTTTAGGGAGGCCGAGACGTAGATGGGAGGATAATATTAAAATGGATTTGAGGGAGGTGGGGTGTGATGATAGAGACTGGATTAATCTTGCACAGGATAGGGACCGATGGCGGGCTTATGTGAGGGCGGCAATGAACCTTTGGGTTCCTTAAAAGCCATTTGTAAGTAAGTAAGTAATCCGTAAACCTAGGTTTCAGTCACATAACTTACATTGCAAGTACAGACCAGCAAGAAACGTATGCATCCGTTAGATGTTGAGTCATATTAATAAATAAAAAGCAAGTGGCATCACCATCAGATCAGGGTGATCTGAATAGCCTCAATTTCGCAGTCGAGTGGCTGTGGTAACAAACTGCCTTGAGGTCGTGGCCAGCCAGGGGTCACGGTCTAGCGCGCATTTCGTCGCATCAGCCATGCAGAAACCAATCTCTCCGTAATTGTCGTGCGTTTGTTTACATTCCCTAGCGTTAATAATTCTTGGCTTCTTCTCCTCCTCCGAGCCATGGGCATAACTTTATCGAATGCACACTTCCTCCACTCTTCAACACGTCTGGAGTGTGACAGATCGACGACAATGGGGACTCCAAGGTGGGGCCTGGACACGTATTAACGGGACCCTTTCAATAACCGATTGTGATTCATCCACAGCAGCCTCCTTGTTATTAAATTGCATCTAGAGCGTGAATGTCACGGGCTTCTGGCTCCATTTCGTGCGTAAGTCCGTCTCTAGGTCCATTTGTCTCGTGCATCCACCCAACTTCACTATCCTTCCGTCTATGCTAGCCATTACCTGTCTGTGCATTCCACCTATCCGTCCATTCGGTCATCCACCACCACTCACCCATTCAACTATCTAATAATAATAATTAATAATTTATTTATTTAATCTGGCAGAGCTAAGGCCAGTAGGCCTTCTCTTCCGCCCAGCCAGACTCTAATTCTAATTACATAGTTATTACATCATTACATTAATATCTAGATCATGATACATTAATATCTAGATCATAAAACAACATGAAAGTAAATAATGAAAATTGGATAACTAATGTTAGTGTGACAATAATAAACACTGGTAAGAAATAGTTATAATAATAATGATAATAATAATAATAATAATAATAATAATAATAATAATAATAATAATAATAATAATAATAATAATAATAGGGTAATAATAATAATAATGAGATAATTTAGATATTTATCTGTGATATATATATAACCATTAAACATTGAGAAACCTGAAACAGCTATTATTGTTGACAATAATTGTTAGAAAAATATCTCGTTAGCCTATTCTTAAATTGATTTGATGTCTGACAGTCCCTGACTTTACTTGGTAGGGAATTCCAAAGTCGAGGAACAGCCACAGTGAAAGAAGATGAATATGAGGATGTTCGGTGGGAGGGAATGGATAATATTGAGGAGTGTTGTGATCGTGTGTCTAGGTTATGATGGGTGGATAAATTTTGAAAACGAGACGCAAGATAGACAGGAGTGGAGAAATGCAATATGTGAAAGAGAAGGGAAAGACAGTGGATTTTCCTACGATCTACCATCCTTCCATCGATCCATCCATTCACCAAACTATACGACCGACCATCCATCCTTCCATCCGACTACTCAACTAGGCCTATGCGTTTATTTGTGACTGGTTCTCAATTTGCGACTGGTTCTCAGTCAATAAATTAGTATTAAATTGTAACAAAACTAATATAATTCAATTTAAATCCTGTGCAAATTCAACCTCGCAAATTTCTAGCGCAATAATTAACAATAGATCCCTATTAGAAAAAAGAAAACAAACAAATTTGTTGGCTTAAAAATCGATGTGTTAAATTGGAAAAATGATATTAAAGAAATTGTAGGGATTCGTAACAAGCTGTTTTTTACGGTTGTTAGCCCTTCGCCCAACCCCCAAGCTGGAGGACCACCCCTTATCATGTTATTATTCGGTTGAGAAGCTCTTATCATCCAGTCTGCTGTCCAAAAATCTGAAAGTTAGAATTTATAAAACAGTTATATTACCGGTTGTTCTGTATGGTTGTGAAACTTGGACTCTCACTCTGAGAGAGGAACATAGGTTAAGGGTGTTTGAGAATAAGGTGCTTAGGAAAATATTTGGGGCTAAGCGGGATGAAGTTACAGGAGAATGGAGAAAGTCACACAACGCAGAACTGCACGCATTGTATTCTTCACCTGACATAATTAGGAATATTAAATCCAGGCGTTTGAGATGGGCAGGGCATGTAGCACATATGGGCGAATCCAGAAATGCATATAGAGTGTTAGTTGGGAGACCGGAGGCCGAGACGTAGATGGGAGGATAATATTAAAATGGATTTGAGGGAGGTGGGATATGATGATAAAGATTGGATTAATCTTGCACAGGATAGGGACCGATGGCGGGCTTATGTGAGGGCGGCAATGAACCTTCGGGTTCCTTAGAAGCCATTTGTAAGTAAGTAAGTATATTAAAGAAATTATCCGCAAACTAAAGTCAGCATGTTTTGCTATTATATCTATGCAAAACATAGTAAATATCGAAACCTTAAAAACAATATACTTAGCATATTATCGCCGCGGCCTCATGCTTAACATGGCGGCATCATACAATAGCGTGCGGTGTGCTTTTAAAACATAATTTTGCTAACCGATTGTTGCTCTGTAGGTTTCACTCTAAGCGTCACGTTGTCACGTCTACTTCCTCGATAAGAATAAGCACTATTATTATTTCATATACGAGTACGTTGACATTCTTAACTCTTAATAATAACTCTTTAATAATAATTTTTAATCACATACCTTAATGTTCGTCCTCAGCACAAGATACTGCAACGTCGGTTTTAGTCCACGTGGATTAGACAAGCAGGTGTCATTTAATAATGGAAGCAGCTTATTGGTTGCAATATTGAAATTGAGGCGAGTGATTGGAGCGGCGACATAAGAAATTGAAAACAATAATACAATTAAATTTCAAAGACCTGCCGAATGTAAACCATGAGAGCGCGGCGATAATACTTTCACTCGGTAATGAGTTTTGGAATAATATTCTGGGGAAATTCCACAGATAGTAACAGTATATTCCTATTACAAAAAAGAGTAATTAGAATAATAGTAGGTGCCAAATCTAGGGAATCGTGTAGGACTATTTAAAAAAAATCTACAAATAATGCCCATGGCTTGTCAGTATATTTTTTCATTAATAATCTTCCTCGTATGTAATAGTGAAAACTTTGTAACTAATTCAACAGTTCATAGCATAAATACTCGTCAAAAAATGACTTTCATACTCCATCGGCAAGTCTATCGTGCTATCAAAAAGGAGTGCGTTATATGGCAGTAAAATTTTTTAATAGCCTCCCTATCGATATAAAGAATGAAACTCAAAACATAAAATTATTTAGGGCCAAATTAAAGAAGTACCTAATTTCTCACGCCTTCTATTCTGTAGGTGAATTCATGACATTCAATAACACTTCATGAAATTGATACTAAAACTTTGTGTTGTACTAGTAGACTATATTGTAAACTTCTTCTGTATATACTTCAACTAGACTGTGATTATAAATTAAGACTTTATAATAGTACTAAGTTTATTGACTTGTTCCATATTCTAGCTGTGAAGCAATGTATGAATACCATGTAATGTTAATAATACAATACAACACAATCCGGCCACACGCCTATCGTTTTATTTGGCCACCCAGCAACCTATATTCATCCACCTTCTCGGCCATCTACTGATCTATCCGTCTATTCGTTTACCCACAGTTCCAACTGTTCCTTGAAAATACTAAATTTCAATTAAAAGTTCCGAAATAACAGTACCATAATAACTATTCCTCTGATTGAGATTCTGGCTGATATGTACGTCTATTATCAGGCAGTACATCTCACTTACGATATGTGTCAGAGGAAGAACAATTGTTTGTATGCATCTGAAGTCTGACTGGTGTAATGTAGCTACTCGGCGATATGTGCAATGAAGGGGGAAAGGAACTGGCCCATCTACTCAACCATCCGTCCATCCCTTATCTACTCACACATCTAACCACTAATCCATCCTTCTACGTATTCATTCATCCAACGGTGACTCATACCTCCGTCCAACTATCCACCTATCTACCCATCTACGTATTGGCCTAACCAAACATTAACCTATCTCTTCATCCACTCTTTCATCCATCCATCTATCCATCCATCCATCCATCCAAGCATCCATCCATCCATCCATTTCCTCATCTACCTACTCATCCATGCACCCACCTACCTGTCTCTCCATCCGCTCATCCACTCTGCCAGGTTATATAAACCATTATTATTATTATTATTATTATTATTATTATTATTATTATTATTATTATTATTATTATTATTATTCATTTATTCATCTATCCACCTACGTACTCAACCATCCAGCCGTAAATTTTCCTTCCATCCACCTATACATCCGCATCCCCAAATACATACTCATTCATGCGACCAACTGCCTATCCCTCCATCCACTCAGCCATCCATCTTCTCACCTATGTACTCATCCATTCAACCATTACATATTTATCCATCTACTCATCCATTCATCAATCTCCCCCATCATTTACGTATCCATCCATAGAAGTACCTATCTGTCCGTCCATCCACTCATCCACTCATCCATCCATCCATCCATCCATCCATCCATCCATCCATCCATCCATCCATCCATCTAAACTTCCGTCCCCTCACCTACGTAGTACCCATCCATACAACCAGCCATATGTCCCTCCATCCACTCATTCATCCATCCATCCACCCATCCGTCCCCTCACCTATGTATCTATCTATAAAACCACCTACCTGTTCCTCAATCCATCCATCCATCCATCCATCCATCTGTCCCCTCGCCTACGTACTCATCTATGTAACCACTTATCTATATCTCCATCCACTCATCCATCCATCCGTCCGTCCGTCCCCTCACCTACGTAGTACCCACCCATTCAACCACCTATATGTCTCTCCATCCATCCATCCATCCATCCATCCATCCATCCATCCATCCCCATCCATCCATCTCCTCACCTATGTAGTATCCATCCTTACAACCACCTACCTGTCCCTCCATGCGCCCATCCACTCATCCATCCACCCACCCATCCATTCACCCATTCATCCATCCATCCATCCATCCATCAATTGACCCATCCATCCGTCCATCCATCCGTCCCCTCACCTATGTACCTATCTATAAAACCACCTACCTGTCCCTCCATCCATCCATCCATCTGTCCCCTCGCCTACGTACTCATCTATGTAACCACTTATCTATATCTCCATCCACTCATCCATCCATCCGTCCGTCCGTTCGTCCCCTCACCTACGTAGTACCCACCCATACAACCACCTATATGTCTCTCCATCCATCCATCCATCCATCCCTATCCATCTCCTCACCTATGTAGTATCCATCTTACAACCACCTACCTGTCCCTTCATGCACCCATCCACTCATCAATCCACCCACCCATCCATTCACCCACCCATCCATCCATCCACCAATTGACCCATCCATCCATCCATCCACCCACCCATTGACCCATTCATCCATCCGTCTCCTCACTTATGTAGTACCTATCCATACAACCACCTATCTGTCCCTCCATACACCCATCCATTCACCCATCCATCCATCCATCCACCCACCAATTGACCCATCCATCCACCCACCCATTGACCCATCCATCTATCCATCCATCCGTCTCCTCACCTATGTAGTACCCATCCATACAACCACCTATCTGTCCCTCCATCCATCCATCCATCCATCCCCTCACCTACGTATCCATCTGTACAACTACCTACCTGTCCATCATCCATCTGTCCCCTCACCTACATAGTACTCATCCATGCAACCACCTACCTATATCTCCATCTACCCATCCACTTATTCATCTGTCTACCCACCTACGTACTCACTCATCCAATCGTTATCTACTCGTCTATCTACTCATCCATCCATCCATCCATCCATCCATCTGTTGAATAACAGTTTATTCAATTATTCTGTCAATTGAACTATCCATCCGTCGTCTTTCCTTGCTTTATTAGTCAGTGGTGATGGTGTTTTGGTGGTGATAGGAATGTGATGATTGGACTTTTTTTTTTTTAAATTTCGAGGAGGTATCTTATCTTCGTCCATTTTCCTGCAATACTGGAAAATCATGGACAATTCTCGCTCCCGAACATGGTGTATAGAAGGTATAGTCAGCTACAGGCCTCAAGTTTTCACACGAACATAGGAATGTGTATGGTAAAAACTGAGAACCGCGAATTTCACGAGGTCCTGCCAGTTCCTGCATTGTGTTACTGGCTACTTACAGAAATATTTTTCTTTCGTAAGAGAAAAAAAAAGCGAACAGAAATTAAGAAAATGCGGTTTCCACAGACACTGCCGGAACACTGATTGAGACACCACTAGGGAACAAAACTAACAACACCAGAACTGCTTATACAATGATGACAACAGATAACAGAAATCTCTGCTCAGTAAATGTTATACAAACCGCAATGAAATCGGAACGGCGGTACACCGGCGAGAAGATGGAATCGGTGAAGCGGCATGTTCTTAAATCGGCGTTCATTGAAAATCGCAGTTTTTTTTTTCGTTTCACAGGTATTTTGGTAAATAAACAAAATAATGTATTGCAAACCCTATCGTTGTTGTTAAAATCGTAAGAAATTTCAGTTATTAGCTGGATCAATGAAGAGACGATGAAAATATGATGTCATCGATGAAAATATTAGATGCATCAAATGTTAAAAATTTGATACTGTTCAACATGTATTGTTTAATCGGCTTTTGTACACGTTTATTTTTCACTAAAACTCCTGCTTGAGTTACATTATTATTTCAATTCAGAATTTTGTATTGAATCTGATTTATTTCTATTTCGCTCATACGAAAGTAAATTGTTAAGTAATAAGATGGAAGGTAGGTAACTTTTCATTTTTTATTGTTATTGTATTGTTATTCTAAGTTTGTTTAATGCTTTATTTTCATAATTTTAGATAATACATATTACATATTAATAGGCTGCTATTTTTATTAACATATTATCATGAAATAACATATAAAGAAAAGAAAAGCAACAAATTAAAATCAAGTGTCAATCTAATCCAATCACATTTCAGACAATTCTTCCGAATTAATTCATTTTTTCCATCCATTTTCCTGACATTGAGTAAAATTGTGTGAAACGTATTTCATCTTGGTATGTGAATACGTTTACAAGTTTCAGATAATGTTGGCACCTCGACCTGTCACATTATATTACAAATGTAACCGAACTTACTGTTAATAAAATGACTAGGGAGAGAAAAAGCAAAAAAGAGAGAAATAAAAAGTATAACAAATGAAGAAAAAGTAGTGGTGGAAAAAGTAGAATTCATTCATTCATAATGTTCTGCCCAAAGCCAGCTTTCTCCAATCTTTCCTATTTTCTGCTTTCCTCTTTGTCTCCGCATAAGATCAATATACTCGTATCTTTACGTCGTCTATCATCTGATATCTTCTCATGCCCCGAACTTTTCTTCCGTTCACCATTCCTAACAGTGCATCCTTCAGTAGGCAGTTCCTTCTCAGCCAGTGACCCAACCAATTCCTTCTTCTCTTCCTGATCAGTTAAGGCAAGAAAAAGTAGGATAGGGCAAGAAAAGGTACAATAGGGCAAGGAAAAGTACAATACGGCAAAAAATAACACGGGGAAAGGTAAAGTATAATAGAGAAAGAAAAATTAGAATAGGGAAAGAAAAGGCAGAACAGGGAAAGAAAAAGTTGAATAGAAGAAGAAAGAGTAGAATAGGGGAAAAAGTGGAATAGGGGAAGAAAAAGTAGAATGGGAATATAGAGAGTAGAATAGGGGAAGAAGAAGAATATGGGAAGAAAAGTAGGATAGAGAAAGATAAAGAAGAGGGGAAAAATAAAAAAGAAAAGGGGAAGACAAAGTAGGATAGGGTACGACAAAGTAGAATAAGATACAACAAAGTAGTATAGGATACAACAAAGTAAAATAGGATAAGGCAAAGGAGGATAGAATAAGAGAAAGTAGAATAGGATAAGGGATAGTAGAATAGGGTACGACAAAGTAGAATGAGATACGAAAACGAAGAATAGGATACGACAAAGTAGAATAAGATACGACAAAGTAGTATAGGATACAACAAAGTAAAATAGGATAAGGCAAAGTAGAATAGAATAAGAGAAAGTAGAATAGGGTACGACAAAGTAAAATAGGATAAGGCAGAGTAGAATAGAATAAGAGAAAGAAGAATAGGATAAGAGATAGTAGAATAGGGTACGACAAAGTAGAATGAGATACGAAAACGAAGAATAGGATACGACAAAGTAGAATAGGATACGACGCAAAGTAGAATAGGATAAAACAAAGTAGAATAGGATAAGACAAAGTAGAATAGGGTATGACAAAGTAGAATGAGATACGAAAACGAAGAATATGATAAGACAAAGTAGAATAGGATACGACGCAAAGTAGAATAGGTTACGTCGCAAAGTAGAATAGGATACGACAAAGTAGATTAGGATAAGACAAAGTAGAACAGGATAAGACAAAGTAGAATAGGATAAGAGATAGTAGAATAGGGTACGACAAAGTAGAATGAGATACGAAAACAAAGAATAGGATACGACAAAGTAGAATAGGATACGACAAAGTGGAATAGGATAAGACAAAGTGGAATAGGATACGACAAAGTGGAATAGGATACGACAAAGTGGAATAGGATACGACAAAGTAGAATAGGATACGACAAAGTGGAATAGGATAAGACAAAGTGGAATAGGATACGACAAAGTGGAATAGGATACGACAAAGTGGAATAGGATACGACAAAGTAGAATAGGATACGACAAAGTGGAATAGGATAAGACAAAGTGTAATAGGATACGACAAAGTGGAATAGGATACGACAAAGTGGAATAAGATGCGACAAAGTGGAATAGGATGCGACAAAGTGGAATAGGATACTACAAAGTAGAATAGGATACGACAAAGTAGAATAGAACGCGACAAAATAGAATAAAATACGACAAAGTAGAATAGGATACGACAATGTAGAATAGGATACGACTAAGTAGAATAGGATACGACAATGTAGAATAGGATACGACTAAGTAGAATAGAATACGACTAAGTAGAATAGGATAAGACAAAGTAGAATAGAATAAGACAAAGTAGAATAGGATTACATAAAGTAGAATAGGATACGACAAAGTAGAATAGGATATATATTATTTTGAAGTGGGTTATTTTACGACGATCTAGCAACATCTCAGATTATTTAGCGTCTGAATGAAGTGAAGGTGACGATGCCGGTGAAATGAGTCCGGGGTCCAGCACCGATAGTTAACCAGCATTTGCTCGTAATGGGTTGAGGGAAAACCCTGGAAAAAACCTCAACCAGGTAACTTGCCCCGACTGGGATTCGAACCGGGCCACCTGGTTTTGCGGCCAAATGCGCTAGCCGTTACTCCACAGATGTGGACAAAGTAGAATATCGTAAACCAAATTAGAATAGGGTAAGAAAGTAAAATGGGATAAGCGAAAAGTAGAATAGGATACCACAAAATAGAGTGAAAGGGAGCATGTCCTTCTAAAGAGTAGAAAAGTTGTAAAAGTTCATAAAGACAACACAGAAGTGTAAGAAAATTAATTTGATATGAAATATCTATAAATAAGAGAACGAAGTTAATATATGTTACTATAAACAGAACTGAACGAATGGAATTTAAATGTATATTGTTCATAAAACTTTACAAAAACAAAAAGCGAGGAACTATGTTTAACAATTCGGAACGAGACTTTGAAGTTCAGAGCGTTCTTAATACACGAAGACATGCGAAACTATACTTACACATAGATCATTACAGACCTTAATTCAGTAGAACTCAGATGCGAAGATAGCGGAGTTACGACACAGAATGTCAGAGACTAAACACGCTATTACAGATCGCTACATTAATTGCACGACAGACATCTATCATTTTATAATTGTTTCATTTTTTTGAGCTGAAAACTCAAGTATCAATACGGCAGAACGAATAAATTACCACCCATCCATCTAACGTAACCAATTTCTCTGTCACATCGTGTGAACTAGGGTGGGATACGTGGCGCTATCTGTGAAGCGTTTCTGTAACTACGAATACGGAAGCTACGTTCAGTGACAGTTGACGGCCTTAATTCCATGCGACAAGAAATACACTTCATTCTAACCAGCTTAAAAGTCCTTAATCGCTTCAAATAATTTCGAATGTTATCTTTCAAATGAATCTATGACTTAGGTAAAAGGATGAGTACAATTTTCGTTAAAATGATGTGAGATTTCTACTTTAGCCCAGCCATCGACACGTCATTTAGTGTAAAGAAAGTTCTACTGAAATACATGTTTATGTAGTTTATAAAAACTTTGGCTGGGTATAAAACTAAGATTTTTTCAGACATTCTTCTCTGTTTCACTCATTATCAACAAAGTAGGCTATGTGCTCAGCCAATTAATAATTATAATTAATTCGTTAATCTTCGATGCTACTTACCCATTAGAGTTCTACGAAATGTTTATTTCGCCATTTTTCAGTCTATTATTCAATAAGACATTAATTTTTGGGGTGGAAGAACAAAAATTAATCTTATTCCGTTAAATTTACTACAAAAACGAATAATTAAAATTTGTTTGAAGAAACGTTTCGATTATCCAACTAAATTAATTTATTCTGAATTTAATGTATGTATTATTGAACAAATTTATAAATATACTCTGCTAAAATTTTATAATAAAAATCGTAATAAGTTTATATTGCAGGCACATAATCATGAAAAAGACGAAATAATAATTCAACATTAACATAAATGTTTCATATCTGTTGGTCTAAGGCATAGCATTAATTTTGGCCCTCGGTTGTATAATTCTTCAGCTAAATTACACCCAGAACTTCTGACATGTAACTCACTAACATATAACAAGAAAATTAGAAACGTGTTAATGTCTTCAATTTGATTAAATAAATTTATACTATAGCCTATGTGTCTGAATTAATGAGCCTACATTATATTTTTATTCTACTTTGTTGTATCCTATTCAACTTTGTCGTAGCCTATTCTACTTTGTCGTACCCTATCCTACTTTGTCTTCCTCTTTTCTTTTTTATTTTTCCCCCTCTTCTTCATCTTTCTCTATTCTACTTTTCTTCCCACATTCTTCTTTATCTTCCCCTATTCCACTTTTCCCCCTATTCTAGGTTTTTATTCCATATTCTACCTTTTCTTTTTCTATTCCACTTTTTCTTTCCCTGCTCTGCTTTTTCTTTCCCTAGTCTAATTTTTCTTTCTCTATTATAATTTACCTTTCTCCGTTTTATTTTTTGCCGTATTGTACTTTTCCTTGTCCTATTGTACCTTTTCTTGCCCTATCCTACTTTTTCTTGCCTTAACTGATCAGGAAGAGAAGAAGGAATTGGTTAGGTCACAGGGTGAGAAGAAACTTCCTGCTGAAGGATGCACTGTTAGAAATGGTGAACGGAAGAAGAGTTCGGGCCATAAGAAGGTATCAGAGGATAGTAGAATTTCGGAATTTATATTTTTCATTGTCCTACTTTATTCACGTACGATATTATTTTTCTCTATGTTAATATTATATTATATAATTTCACTGTAGCTGTAATTTTAATTTTAGTTCCTGTTTTATTTATTCTCTATATGTTATATATTATATTATATTATATTATATTTTATGCTCGACCATGCCGAAATGTAGTAATTATACACCTGGTAGCAGACCTTTAATGCATGTCAATAAAATACACCTACTCATTAAAGGTCAGGTCTTTCAGCCAATGACGACTCAGGTTACAACTGTTCAGCCAATGACAGGTCAGCTTTCTACCATTATAAAACCGCAAGTATCGATTATTCTCGGATATGCAATCGAAAGAGAATTAGCGAAAAGTCACGGAGGCTGGAAATCCAATACTGTCGCAGAAGGTTATGTTCTGTTACTATAATAATTAGCGTTAATTGTAAATAATATTCAAATAAATTCAATTTGTCATCTCGTTTTTCAATGTCTAATTTAATTTCAATGTTATCTCTGTAGGTCCTTATGGCCTAGCAAGGTCAATGTGGACATCTGTTCCTCGGAAAAAATCAATACTTTCGCGTCTGCGCACATCTCACAACATACGGGACATTGCTCCAGGTCAGATACAATAAAATTAATAATATCAAGTTAGAAATATGTTCGAGCATAAAAAGTCGTTTGAAACTCGCCTATAATGGTAATTAATAAGCTCGTATGAAAATTATGAAACGAGCGCAAGCGAGTTTCATAAATATCCATACTCACTTCTTAATTAACTTCATTATAGGCTCGTTGCATAATGTACTAATATTATATTATATTATATTACAGTATATTATATTATATTATATTATATTATAATACAGTATATTATATTATATTATATTATATTATATTATATTATATTATATTATATTATATTATTCCATTCTAGCTGTAATTTTAAATTTTAGTTCCTATTTTATTTTATTTTCTATATCCCTCTTATATTATCTTAAAGAGTGACACAATATACTATCACCTCCTCCGTCCTAGTTGCCAGGCAATAGTAGCGCGTACTGACAGCAGTGATGCGTCAGATGAGTTGTCAATCTGTAGCGACAATGGTTCAGATTAATGGAGGCAAACTTCAGACTCCGCCTCCAGCACAACGATAAGGTTTAGTAACCTCCTGCAACAGAGTTTTGCCAGTTGCAAGCCTTAATAGCCTGTCGAAAGTAAAATTAGCCTAATGTATGATAATAACTTTCTCGTGCGGAATATTGCTGAAGAATTATTGCTTGTATAAATTTATTTGTATTTCGAGCAATTTTCATGAGTGCAACTGATTATCCTTGTAGTTACTGGTCCTCCAGATAAAGTTTGGACGCACTTGATGTATACAGAGTGGAAATGAAATAATCCTGCAGATCGAAAGGGATGATAGGGTACTTACTTACATACTTACTTACTGACTTTTAAGGAACTCGGAGGTTCATTGCCGCCCTCACATAAGCCCACCATTGGTCCCTATCCTGACCAAGATTAATCCCGTCTCTACCATCATATCCCACCTCCCTCAAATCCATTTTAATATTATCCTATCTACGTCTCGGCCTCCCCAAAGGTATTTTTCTCTCCGGCCTCCCAACTAACACTCTATATGCATCACAGTAAAAAAACAGCTTGTTACGAAACCTAACAATAAGCCTCGGAATGGGACTGATTCTCTGGCACGACCACAGCAAAGAACGATAGGGTACACTTGAAGGAATTGAAAATCCTGTATTAAGTTTAGTGATTAAATGCACGGTAAATTAGAAAATTAAGTTGGAAGTTTCAGCAGTCCGGCAACATCGCCGCTAACACAGTCCTCTTTCTTTTCGTAATACAGATGTAAGAAGTCAACGAACTCAGGTCTGACTCTGTATGCGAATCTCCCTCTCTCGCTACGACGACGTTGCAATCTGCGCGCATCGTTCAGTGGCTTGAAATTAGTGGTTTTTAAATTAAATTTACATGGAAACCGTCCACGCTATTGGAATACGCCAGAGAGATAAATGATTATTAGATTTTCTATCGATATGGACAATGACAATGACTTACCTAAACAGATTTTGCACACTAAATGTTTACTATATGCTGATGATGTTAAATTGTATAAAGTCATTGACAAACAACAAGACGTTTTTGATCTACAGCATGATTTGGACAGACTATATAGATGGAGTATCGATAATTTTCTTCTGTTAAATCTTAATAAATGTTGCTTTATGATATATTCTAAAAATATGACACTTCCTCAAAATTTGTATGAAATTAATGGTGTGAAGTTACCTAGAGTAGAATCATTTAAGGATTTGGGTATTTATTTTACATACAACTTATGTTTTAAAATGCACTTAAATCACGTGGTGATTGATGCATATATTAAATTAGGATTTATAATCACAAATACAAAAGAAATAAAAAATACTATTGATACTCTATATAAAACTCCAGTTAGAAGTAAGCTAGAGTATGCGTCTGTAGTATAGTCACCTCAGTTCCAGTCCCATCAGATGCAAATAGAAAGGATACATAAAAGATTTTTACGTTATTTATATTTTAAAAACATCACGTGTCGTCTTATGACAAGCAAATTTCATATAATCAGTTACTTTTTGAATTTAATTATAAAACTTTAAAATCTCGACGATTAATAAATAGCCAAATTTTACTCTATAAGACTGTTAACGGTATATTGAATAACTGTGATTTTCTTAAATTCCTTCAGTTCAATTTAAAAAGACAGAATTACGTCATAGGCAACCTTTTATTATTCCTATTCCTAGAACTGTTTTCTTCAAGAACTCTCCGTTGTTTGTTATGTGTAATACTTACAACTCTCTGTCTTTAAACTGTGATTCTCAATTTGGTTTTAGTTTAACAATTGAAAAATTTCATACAATATTAAAAAGAATTGTATTTCCTTAGATATTTAAATTATGAAGAAGTGTATTATAATGTTTTTACTCTAGTTTTTAAATAATTTTGCATCATTATATTGATATTTGGCACTGTATTAACTGTAATATTATATTCCAGCATCTCTTACTATTATGTATTTTCTTTCTTTCGTTTGTGTTGTTTGTTTTGTTGTTTTTTTTTTCTCTTATTATGTATTTTGTGTAATTGGAAGCCTGCTTCTGTTGGTGGTGGATTTAAAATAAAAAAAAATAAAATAAAAACCACGATCCTACTCACAATATTTACCAAATAAGATGGTGTTAAATATTTTGTTCTAAGAAAACTATGAGCTTTCCACCAATATAGTAAGTATTACAATTTTTGTTACATACAACATGAGCCATTCGCTCTGAAAATCTGCGGGGTTATTTCACTTCCACCCTGTATAAATGGCTGCGATTTATTGGCTATAGTTGTTCAAAACGCCGAATAGCGTCTAGGATTAAAAGCGTCATGAGATGATATACGTAAGCTATGTAATTTTTTTGTTCTCAATCTGAGGGAAGCCACTGTATAGTGATTTGAATTTTGATGTATTTAAATTTAGTTTCTTGACCTTCCGTCTTATGCGCAAGCGTGGACATTCCTAGGTTGTTCGCACCTACTAGACTCGATAAATCTTCAGCTGTTTCCTGATGTCGTTACAGAAACAAGAACAAAACGCTGAGTGAAAGGAAGGCGTAAAAGACAAGACGAACATCAAACCAAAGTAACTTAAATTGCTTGCTTCGATAACAATCAACATCATTTGCTTTGCTAAGTACTTATAAAACACAGCGGAATGAAGTTCTAAAAGGTAACTTGCATTCACAAACGAAACACTGCCTGTAAAATTCTGACTGTCACAGAAAGCGGCGATTATTAGTTAATTATCAATTCTATATTCGAAGAGCTAATTTCAAGTTAACGGCCTTCGCAGCGGAGCATGTGTCTGCTTTCTGGCTCCAAATACAGAGATCTTGGGTTCGAATCCATGTTTCCGGTCTCCCTTCCATAGGGATTGCTGCCAGAGGCCCAGTTTCACCAACCTTCGTTAAATATTTAACATGGTGTTAAGGAAGTTTAACAGCAAACTTAACGGAAGAGATGTTTCATCAGCTGTTGTTACTGCTAATATCATCTTAAATCCTCTGTTAAATTAACACAGTATACTCCCGCAGTTAAATCTTTAAGATCCTGTTACAGCTTGAAGCAAGGCTGCCAGGGAACATATTGGCCCGGTTTCTTCAACCTTTGTTAAAATGCACCTAACACAGCGTTAATTAATTGTAAGTTAAAAGTATGAATTGCTGTTAAAATATTGCGTTTCTTCAACTTTACATTTCACATTTTAACAATCTTCTGAGAACCTCTCGGAAAAGAAAAAAGGCAGAGACTGGTGAAGTGCTTTGTGTGGAGTGTGACATTGTATCGGGCAGAAACATGGACATTACGACGAAGTGAAGAGGAGCGAATAGAAGCATTTGAAATGTGGATATGGAGAAGAATGGAGCGTATGAAATGGACAGACAGAATAAGAAATAAAGCTGTGTTGGGAGGAGTGGGTGAAGAAAGAATGATGCTGAAACTGATCAGGAAGAGGAAAAGGAATCGGTTGGGTCACTGACTGAGAAGAAACTGCCTACTGAACGATGCACTAGAAGGTATGTTGAATGGCAGAAGAGTTCGGGACAGAAGAAGATATCAGATGATAGACGACATTAAGATATAGGCCTATGGATCATATGCAGAGACTATGGAGAAGGTAGAAAATAGGAAAGATTGGAAATAACTGAAAGACCTGCCCTTGGGCAGAACATTTATATATGTAGTAGTGCAAATAATATGAATAGTGAAATGTTTTTGAAGTGCTAGTGAAATCAGGACAGTGTCAGTGAAATGTTT
The DNA here is from genome assembly GCF_040183065.1 of Periplaneta americana. Classification (NCBI taxonomy): domain Eukaryota; kingdom Metazoa; phylum Arthropoda; class Insecta; order Blattodea; family Blattidae; genus Periplaneta; species Periplaneta americana. The sequence continues at coordinate 33,846,380 of NC_091131.1, read as the reverse complement.
CGTAGTTCCAGTGCAATGAGTGAGTTGTCAGAGAAATTAGTGTAGTGCTGAAAGGTACTTGTGCAGGTATGAACGTATCATTAAATACTCGTGGGTTGAAGTTCGAACTTAGAGTTAAGATACAAATTAGATTTACTTTAAATGTTATTTTAAGTGATCGTGTTTCATTTAATTTATTTAGGATGTTCCTTGGTAATATATTATTATTATTATATTATTTATTTATTTATTTATTTATTTATTTAATCTGGTGGAGATAAGGCAATCAGGCCTTCTCTACCACACCTTACTTACTTACAAATGGCTTTTAAGGAACCCGAAGGTTCATTGCCGCCCTCACATAACTTAAGCCCGCCATCGGTCCCTATCCTGTGCAAGATTAATCCAGTCTCTATCATCATACCCCACCTCCCTCAAATCCATTTTAATATTATCCTCCCATCTACGTCTCGGCCTCCCTAAAGGTCTTTTTCCCTCCGGTCTCCCAACTAACACTCTATATGCATTTCTGGATTCGCCCATACGTGCTACATGCCCTGCCCATCTCAAACGTCTCGATTTAATATTCCTAATTATGTCAGGTGAAGAATACAATGCGTGCAGTTCTGCGTTGTGTAACGTTCTCCATTCTCCTGTAACTTCATCCCGCTTAGCCCCAAATATTTTCCTAAGCACCTTATTCTCAAACACCCTTAACCTATGTTCCTCTCTCAGAGTGAGAGTCCAAGTTTCACAACCATACAGAACAACCGGTAATACAACTGTTTTATAAATTCTAACTTTGAGATTTTTGGACAGCAGACTGGATGATAAGAGCTTCTCAACCGAATAATAACAGGCATTTCCCATATTTATTCTGCGTTTAATTTCCTCCCGAGTGTCATTTATATTTGTTACTGTTGCTCCAAGATATTTGAATTTTTCCACCTCTTTGAAGGATAAATCTCCAATTTTTATATTTCCATTTCGTACAATATTCTGGTCACGAGACATAATCATATACTTGGTCTTTTCGGGATTTACTTCCAAACCGATCGCTTTACTTGCTTCAAGTAAAATTTCCGTTTTTTCCCTAATCGTTTGTGTATTTTCTCCTAACATATTCACGTCATCCGCATAGACAAGAAGCTGATGTAACCCGTTCAATTCCAAACCCTGCCTGTTATCCTGAACTTTCCTAATGGCATATACCACACTACCAGACTACAAATAGACATATATACAAAAAAAAAAAATAAAAAAAACAACTGCAGAGTGAAGAAGAAGTTAGCGAACTTTAAAACTTAACAAATTTTTGAATAAACCTACGAGTGTACAACAAAATCAGTTCACAATTTTGTGATTAATATAAATACATAAAAATACAAAAGTATTTCTAATAAATTGAACATGAATAGTTACACTAAAATCCAGACTTTACTTACACACTTACACGTGCTTTTGTACAGTGAGAGAGAGAGCGAGAGAGAGAGAGAGAGAGAAAAAGAGAGAGTGGGGGAGGGGAGGATAGCAGCAATTAATTCAGATGAACAGCTTGAACGAATGTTTGTAAATTAATGTAATAATGATTCAAGTTTTGAGTATTATTTTCCTGTAATATATTTAGTTCACAATGTTCATTGATTTAACATTGCTTGTAGGTTGTTACTCCAAAGACACATTCTTCAAATAGTGAACCTCAATTGTAAATTAGCGCAGCAGAAGTACCCTAGCAACAAGATGTGGTATCAAAACATTAAATACATCAGCAGCAGCATATACCACTTGTTCGTCAACAGAAGAGGCACAATCTTTTTCCCTTCTTTTTCTCTTCTCTCGACCAGCATAAATGGCATTAATCAATGTTTTTACTTGTTCTTTGTAGCAAGCCAAAGGAGACACCAATCACAACTTTACTGGCCATTGTTTTCTCTCTAGTAGCTCCACCTACTTTTGCCCATTCCGGACAAAACGGGTTTTGCAATATACAGCTCTAGCAAGTGATACCAACCATTGACATTGGCCGAGAGATGCATTGCTAGCTAACGTCGCAACGACAGAAAACTAAATTATACCAGCGCGCCAGACAGACGATCTGCCCTTGCTGGGAATAGTGAAAATGACATACATCCCGAGCAAACTACTTTTACTGTCACTTAAACGCGAAAAGTTATTTATGTCTCGGTCAAGACTGTCTGCAGAATGACTACTACACCCGCCCTGAGTGGATCGTAATGTTAGCTGTAAAAGACTGAGTTAATAATTATTATAATAACAGGAAAAACAAACCAAATGCATCACTTACAAGAACAAAAATGCAAATAACGACAATAACACAAATTGCAGTTGCAATCAAATCACGAAACTGTAATCATAACTCCTAAAGATAAGTACCACAAAAGAAATATCACCATGAATTTCTGCAACAAAATATGTCATTATTATTATCACAAAGCAAAACACAGATGTCAGCTGAAACACAACAAATAGACGGTATTTACCTCGAACAATATACAACTAAAATGTCGACAATAACCATAACACCTATATGTACCATATTAACCACAATAATAGTAGCAATCAAAATAATATCACCGTATAAATATAGGCATTATTAACAGGAGAAATAATGACAATAATATTGACAAAATTATCGACAGTAGAGGCTAATAAGCACAAGAAAAATATCGATAATCGTAATATTGTAACATCGATAATAATCGAAACAAGATATTGATAATAATTACAACAATAAATGTATAAATAATTATAAAAACCAGAACTAAATACAGACAATATTACTGAAGTAAAAACAATGACAACCACAACAAAAATACTGACAATAAATATATAATTATTTACAATAACAAGAACTAAATAGAGACCATAATTACTGAACAAAAAATGCTGACAATCAATATATAAATATTTACAATAATAAGAACTAAATAGACAATATTACTGAACTTAAAAAAAAAATATGACAATAACCACAACAAAAATACTGACAATACAATTCGACTCTTAATCCTTTAAATTTGCTCCAAAAAAGAATTATCAAAATTTGTCTATATAAACCTTTTGATTACCCAACAAAATTAATTTTTCAGGAATTTGGTGTATCAAATCTAGAACAAATTTATAAACAAACATTGCTGATTTACTTCCATAAAAACCAAAAAACCACAATAAATTTAAATTTGATGCTCATGAATACCATACGAGACAAAACTACAGTTTCTTTCTAAATACTTCCAAATGCCACAAAACTTCCGGATTAAAACATAACAGAAATTTTGGACGCAAAATATATAATACATAATTAGAGCTTACCCTGAGCTAAGTACACTTAACACACATAGATTTAAGAAACAAATCAGATTAATTATGTAATTGTTTAAGCTAACTGAGTTAAAATTGATACTCTAATATTCATGTACTTTTGTATTTTATATTTGTATATAGACCCTGTTATTACATGCTGTATGTATTTTACCACTTAATGTTATTGTGCTCAATGAACTCTCTTAATTTTGTGATATATTTTGTATAACTGATCTGAACTGCGTCCGAGCACGAGCTTCTGCTCTTTCGGGCTGCAATGCCTAATGTAGCTTAAGTGTAAAGTATTAAATAAATGGAACAAATACTTCACTATTAAAAATATATATATATATATATATATATATATATTTGCAATAATAAGAACTAAATAGAGACAATAATTCAGACAATATTATTGAACTTTAGAAATATAAAAATAACAACAAATATATAAATATATACAATTACAAGAAGTAAATAAAGACAATATTACTGAACTTATAAAATATGACAATAACCACAACAAAAATATTGGCAATAAATATATAAATATTTACAATAACAAGAACTAAATAGTGACAATAATTCAGACAATATTACTGAACTTAAAAAGTATGAAAATAACCACAACAGAAACACTGACAATAAATTTATAAACATATATAATAACAAGAACTAATTAGGGACAATTTTACTGAACTCAAAAAAATATGACAATAACCACAACAAAAATACTGACAAATATATAACTGTTTACAATAACAATAACTAAATAGAGACAATATTACTGAACTTAAAAATATATATAATAATAACCACAACAAAAATTCTAACAAATATATAATTATTTACAATAACAAAAACTAAATAGAGACAATATTACTGAATTAAAAAATATATATATGACAATGCCTACAACAAAAATACTGGCAATAAATATATAAACATTTACAATAACAAGAACTAAATAGCGACAATATTACAGAACTTAAAACAATATGACAATAACCACAACAAAAATACTGACAATAAATATAACCTAAAAACATTTAAAGTAACAAGAACTAAACACAAGCAATATTACTCAACTTAAAAATAATATGACAATAACCACAACAAAAATACTGACAAATATAACCTAAAAACAATTAAAATAACAAGAACTAAATAGAAACAATATTACTCAACTTAAAAATAATATGACAATAACCACAACAAAAATACTGACAATAAATATAACCTAAAAACATTTAAAATAACAAGAACTAAGTAGAAACAATATTACTCAACTTAAAAATAATATGACGATAACCACAACAAAAATACTGAGAATAAATATAACCTATAAACATTTAAAATAACAAGAACTAAGTAGAAACAATATTACTCAACTTAAAAATAATATGACGATAACCACAACAAAAATACTGAGAATAAATATAACCTATAAACATTTAAAATAACAAGAACTAAATAGAAACAATATTACTCAAAAATAATATGACAATAACCACAACAAAAATACTGACAATAAATATAACCTAAAAACATTTAAAATAACAAGAACTAAATAGAAACAATATTACTCAACTTAAAAATAGTATGACAATAACTACAACAAAAATACTGACAATGAATGTAACCTAAATACATTTACAATAAAAAGAACTAAATAGAAAGAATATTACTGAACATAAAAAAATAGTATGACAATAATCACAACATAAATACTGACAAATATAACCTATAAACATTTAAAATGACAAGAACTAAATAGAAATAATATTACTCAACTTAAAAAAATATGACAATAACCACAAAAAAATACTGACAATAAATATAACCTAAAACATTTAAAATAACAAGAACTAAATAGAAACAATATTACTCAACTTAAAAACAATATGACAATAACCACAACAAAAATACTGACAATAAATATAACCTAAAAACATTTAAAATAACAAGAACTAAATAGAAACAATATTACTCAACCAAAAAATAATATGACAATAACCACAACAAAAATATTGACAATGAATATAACCTAAAAACATTTACAATAAAAAGAACTTAATAGAAAGAATATTACTGAACATAAAAAAATAGTATGACAATAATCACAACATAAATACTGACAAATATAACCTATAAACATTTAAAATGACAGGAACTAAATAGAAACATTACTGAACTTAAAAAAAATGACAATAACCGCAACAAAATTACTGACAATAAATATAACCTATAAACATTTTCTATAACAAGAACTAAATAGACAATATTACTGAACTTAAAAAAATACTGGCAATAAATATAACCTATAAACATTTACAATAATAAGAACTAAATAGAAACAACATTACGGAACATAAAAAAAATATGACAATAACCACAACAAAAATATTGACAAATATAACCTATAAACATATTTTTCTCGTAACGATAATAACTAGACTTCGTTGAATTGCCACACGCAGCATGCTATCAGTTTGGCGATGTACGGTAGTATAGAGGAGGTGGGCGACCTCCCGGTCTCGTAGTATAAGCAGTTCATGTTAAGAGTTGTGACCGGCCCAAATAGATAGAGCAGCTACAGCTAATGTATACCTCTGTAAGCACTTGTTTTTGCATTACTGTGGTTGGAATAGTCAAAGCTTAACGTTTGTTCAGTGCAGACAATAATTAAATCATACTACAATGAGTTTGTTGCTGTGCCAAATAATTGCCCTTGGAATACCCTTGCCTTCGCAGCCAGTCTTAACCCGTTGGGTAACGTGGTTGGATGCTGTTAATTATTATGCAGAACATTACGGCAAAATAATGGAGGTAACTGATGCATTGGATAGCACAGACAGTTCCGCTGTTGCAGCTTCAGATCATTGCCTTCTGAACAGCTATTGGAAGATATTCTGTTCATTGATTCTGATTTTAAAATCGTGTCCAAAAGCATCACCCTGTTAGAATCGTCTAAACTACAACTCTCAGAAGCTCTTAATATAGTGGATAAAGTAACACAAACCGTTATCCAAGATAACAATTCACTAATTTCAGAAAAAGTGAAATGTAAATTGAGAAACATTATTGCTAAAAATTCTGCCTATTCACAACTTCGTATTATAAATGATGTACTATCAGGTCACGACAAGACATCTGAAGTTGGTGTACCAAAAAGTAGCGACTTTCCCTTCTTCAAATATGCACCTACTACATCGTGTTATGTTGAACGTATATTTTCCCAAAATAAAAACTGTTTGAGTGACCATCGGAGGAGGTTCACTTTGCAGTCGCTCAAAATGTACGTAACTCTTCACTGCAATGCACATATTCAAGGATGATGTGAATATATTACTTTAAATTTTAAGAGTTAATGTATCTCATTACAAAACAATTGTGTATTTACATGTTTAGACATTTCCTACTTCAATGATCATTCATTATATTTCTTGAATGCAGGATACAGGTTTTATTGTAACCGCAGTATACTGCTCAGTGTTTACATCAGAGGCATACTCAATCCTTTGCACGCCCCCTTCTCATACAGTCTATACCGCGTGCGCAGTAAACCTTACGATTCTCGTGGCAATTCCACGAAGTCTAATAATAACAATTGCCGTAACAAAAGCACAGACAATGTATAACGAAGCTCAGGTTTGTGTGGTACAATGCCTCAACAGTAAAGTAGAATAGACACCAGCTCCAGAAATTCCGTGGTTTTTCCCTATGTTAAAGCACAGTAATCAGGGGCGGCTTTCGAAGAGGGGCTGCGGAGCTGCAGCACCCCCAGACATTTGTGGCTCTTGTCACGTTTTATGTTGTGTAATACATTTATTATACAGTCTCTATTTAGCGGCTCGAATGTTTTAAAAATTTTCGCTCTCAATAACATGCACGCAATCGTTAGTGAAGTCACTTCCTCCCAAGGTGCTGCCAGAGCGAAACCAGAGACAAGGACTATAGGCTGAAGCCACTTCCTCCCCTGGAGCTGCCAGTCTCGTCTCAGATGCTTTGCGCGTTAGTTTTACCCCTCCCCCTGCTAGCCCCTTGCCGTGAATCCAGAATTTCCAGGCGCTGCAAAATTTGCAGCAGTTTGTCAGTAGCGCGCAGTTTTAAATACATTCTCTATAATGTTGTGAGTATAACAAGTGCAACAATGTTTAATTCTGTACAATATTTACAGTCTATTCAGTTCAGTACCTTAACAATTCAGGAGAAATGTGAAATTAAGTGCCCATCAGTTGAATATCATAATGGAAAGAGCCGCTAAACAAAATACAAAGGCTCCCATATTTTTTGCTAATTTATCCAGTATCCCTGCTTTCTTCTCTCGATATCCACACAGCCTGTATTAGATTAATGTGTTTCAAAGACAATTCCATCAGCTGGGGCAACAAGATGGATTTAAAATAAGAACAGTAAATGTTGTTCATGACAAGAAGGAGCCATTGCTAGAATATTTTCAAACCATAATGGAATCTGAAACATCTAACATCGCAATAAATGAGGCAAGCGCCCTGGTGCGTACTCTTGAACATCCTGAATTCAATTTCTGGCTCAGTTATTTTTTCCATTTATTGATGTATCATGTATTATATATTATACAACCAACTACAACATCGCCAGTCAGATATTTCTAAGGTTCAAATCTGCATATAAAAATTAAATTATGGTTTATTTAACGACACTCGCAACTGCAGGGGTTATATCAGCGTCGCCGGTGTGTCGGAATTTTGTTCGCAGGATTCTTTTAAATGCCATTAAATCTACTAACATGAGCCTGTCTCATTTAAACACAACTTACAAGATAAGGCGCATGGAACTAACCTTCAAATAAAGTAAGTTGCTTGGTTTATTTTTGTATGCAGCCCCCCTTAATTCAATACTCACGAGCCGCCACTGACAGTAATAAACGTGTCAACGAGTTTGCGTCTTCAAGAATGGTATGAAGCATTAGTTCAGTTTCTACTGTACAGATAATAGTTACTTTAAATTATAGAGAAATGTAATGCTGAAGAGAATCAAAACATCAGAAAATGCCTTAATACTGTCCTTGTCAAATACAAATTGCAGAGAAGACGGTTTTAGATTTCAACGCGGGCCTCCAGTGCGGAAAGTTGATAGTCTTAACGGTGCACTGATGACTAAACGTAAAAAGAATTAGATTAAAGTCTCTAAACCTACGACCCATTTTCGTCGTAACCGTTGTGATATGCTAAAAAGATACAGTTAAAAGTTATAGAAACAAAAAAACTATCAAATGTATCAGTCACAAATAACTATGTAGCACACTCCGAATTTCCTACAGCTGTGATTAACGGCAAAAAAAAAAACTTCCCTCGGTTCTTATATGAGAAATTTTTTAGTGTCCAATTCTTCCTCAACTACTCCAATTCCGTACGAGTGTAATGAGCCGATGCACAATTATTTTTTGGTTGTAAAGTGTTAGATTACACATTTTTTTCTTTCCAGATGCAAGGTCTATGGAGACTAATTATGAAGGTGAATCAGCTTAGAAGAGATTGGCGAGTGTTGTCCTCCATTAAAAATTTCTGTAGTTATACAGGAGGAAACCAGAAAAACCTGTCAAGACAGTCAAGTGATCCCGAATAGCCATGTAATTAGCATCGTGAAAGTCTGCCGACCTGGAGCTTCATCGCCCAGTCACGTGGCACAATAAAAAAAATAAGCAAAGCGCTGCAACACGCTTAATAACTGTTGAATACGTTGTTGAACGTTATGAATCGAAATCTTATAACTAGAGGCAGGATACTTGAGCAAAAAAATAATATTGAAACTTAAGGGGCACTAGGACTGAATTTTTGTCCATAATGGTAAAAATTAATATATTTTAAAATAAATAATTACCTTATACTTACTTACTTACTTACTTTTAAGGAACCCGGAGGTTCATTGCCGCCCTCACATAAGCCCGCCATCGGTCCCTATCCTGAGCAAGATAAATCCATTCTCTATCATCATATCCCACCTTCCTTAAATCCATTTTAATATTATCCTCCCATCTACGTCTCGGCCTCCCAACTAACATTCTATATGCATTTCTGGATTCGCCCATACGTGCTACATGCCCTGCCCATCTCAAACGTCTGGATTTAATGTTCCTCATTATGTCAGGTGAAGAATACAATGCGTGCAGTTCTGTGTTGTGTAACTTTCTCCATTCTCCTGTAACTTCATCCCTTTTAGCCCCAAATATTTTCCTAAGAACCTTATTCTCAAACACCCTTAACCTATGTTCCTCTCTCAAAGTGAGAGTCCAAGTTTCACAACCATAAAGAACAACCGGTAATATAACTGTTTTATAAACTCTAACTTTCAGATTTTTTGACAGCAGACTGGATGATAAGAGCTTCTCAACCGAATAATAACAGACATTTCCCATATTTATTCTGTGTTTAATTTCCTCCCCGAGTATCATTTGTATTTGTTACTGGTGCTCCAAGATGTTTGAACTTCTCCGCCTCTTCAAAAGACAAATTTCCAATTTTTATATTTCCATTTCGCACAATATTCTCGTCACGAAACGTAATCACCAGACATCGGATTATAGGGCAAATGCCTATTTTGTTTCTTTAGGAGAAAAGTAAAAATAATTATTAATATTTGTGTTTCATGGAAATTGAAAGGTATTCAACGAGTTTTATAGTGCCCTAAAATGCCCTAAAACGGTTATTAGAGCCTAATTTGTTAATATTCGCCTAAAAATGCCTAACTCACTGTAAAGTTTCGCATTTTACTCTTACTTTTTATAATTTATACATGCATTCACTGCGAAATTTAAGGCATTTAAAAAGTGGAAAGTTTGCTTCACACCGGCCATGAAACCATTGATAAAGGAAACAAAATGTTTTGAATCTCACGACACTCGCAATAGATTTCACCGAATTTAACATGTTTGGAGGCATAAATGCCGACAAAGAACCAACCTTAGTTTTGAAGCAGGCAACAATCGCAACATGTGCTGCTACCGATTCAGAGATATACTATAGTATAAAAATGACTGTTTTCGGTCTGAAACCGATTAGCTGTACTGCCCTTCAGAGTGTCATAAAATCACAATTTTTGGAGAAAGAGTGTTTTTGAAATATTTATGAAAAGTCGTAAAACTGCGAATTAGTAGGGTAAACCGTTACAAAATATTTAAAAGAATGGCCCTCCTAGTGTTAACACTACCAGGAAATGCAACAATAAGTGGAACTTTATATTTTTGTCCAATTGAATCTCAATAACAACGGTTCATTTGAATGCTCGTTAACAATTGCTCTTTCCCTCACCTTATTTGTGTTGAGAAGTTTTGAGCGGTAGGACGTTTTCCTGTGAAGTTTAACGCGATAATGCCGAAAAATATAAGTGCAAAATCTACATTGATCCGGCAATGGCTAACAGAATATTCAGAATTCACTTATGATGGAAAAATAATATTCTGCAAGATTTGTAGCAAACAGGTATGTAACAATAGTTGAAATATATAAATTCTATTAATTTTAATGAGTAGGCCTATAATATTTATACATTGACTGAGCTATACTGAGGTATAATTCTTTTTAAGACCACTACACTTTAACCTTTTAAATTCCGATAGTTAAAGTATTTGCAGGTCATTAAAATTTTGATTGTTCGAACCCACTAACTTTGTGATAGAAATACGGCAATACAACAATTAGGATTTTATTTTAATTCAGTTTACTTTACATTTTTAGATTTCGCAAGAAAAGAAGTGCCACCTAAAGCAGCATGTGCAAGGAGCGGCTCATAAGGCTAAAGCTCAGCAGAAAAATCAACTGCAACAAACTTTACTAACACAGCCTACTTCATCCAATCTCAGCAGCAATTTCTATGCTGATTTAACCAGAGCGTTTGTTGCTGCTAACATTCCCTGGAATGCAATTGAAAATCCGGTTTTAAGACAGTTTTTACAAAAATACTGCAAACAAAATATCCCATCTGAGTCGACCCCAAGAAAAAATTACTTAGACAGAATATACAATGAAACTTTAGCTTCCATTCGGGAGGATATAGGTGATTCTTACATATGGGTCTCTGTGGATGAAACCTCAGATCCTATGAATAGGTATATAGCAAATATGGTAGTAGGAAAACTTAGTCCTGATGGACCTTCGATTCCACACCTCGTATGTGTTAAGGAACTTTCGAAAGTGAATAGCCAAGCCATTGCTTATTTTGTAAATAAAGGCCTACAGTCTTTATACTCAGGTAATATAGACGATTCTAAAGTTCTGTTGTTTTGTGCTGATGCTGCCTCATACATGGTTGCTGCAGCTCCACTTCTTAAAACATTTTATCCTAACCTCACGCATGTAACCTGTCTAGCACATGGCCTTCACAGGGTTTCTGAAACAATCCGGAATGAATTTCCTCTTGTCAATTCGTTTATTTCTAACACAAAAAAAAAATGTTTTTGTAAAGCCCCATCCAGGATTTCAATATTCAGAGAGAACTTTCCAGATATCCCACTCCCACCTCAGCCGGTTGTTACACGATGGGGAACCTGGATTCAGTCAGTGGTGTATTATTCTAAGTATTTTAAGGAAGTGGTCACAGTTATTGATAAATTACCTGAAACTGATAGTGCAGCGTGTGTGAAAGCAGTGAAAGATTGTCTGAATGACTCATGAGTGAAAAACGATATTGCCTACATAACAACAAACTTTTCTTTCATACCTGCAAGCATTGAACAATTAGAACGTGAAAAACAATCTCTTTGTAGCCAAATAGCAATAGTAAAGGAAGCTCAAGTGAACATACATTCTGCTTTGGGCGAAACTGGGAAAAAAGTTAAAAATAAGTGGGACAACGTATTAAATAAGAATGTAGGATTTTCATTGTTGGAAAAAGTATCAAGAGTGATATCGGGGGGAAAGTGTAAATGTTTCAGTAAGTATTGATGTTTCTATTGTACCTAATTTAAAATTTGCGCCTCTCACATCAGTTTCGGTTGAAAGAAGTTTTTCTGCTTTCAAAATGATTCTCAGTGACAAAAGGCAAAGGTTAACTGTGGAGAATTTAGAAAAAATTCTGGTGGTGTACTGTGCAGATAATTATAATAAAGTCTGAGCATGGAACTGAATTTCAGTAACTTAAAATGAGTAATCTTGATATCAATAATCATTATTTCATTAGTTTCAATATATTAAATTTGTGCAGCTCTGTTTATAAATATAATATAGTATTCTTTTTTAATGTTTAAACATACTTTTTTGTACCGTACGTATTTTAGTGTATAACTAAAAATTTCAGTGAAAGAAATAAGTATGATACCTTGATGTGCCTAAAATGCCTATTTTCATTAAAATAGAGCCTAATTTTACAAATTTTGAGCTTATTTTAGGCGCCTAAAACTGCAATTTTTAGTGCCTAAAAACCCGATGTCTAGTAATCACATACTTTGTCTTTTCAGGATTTACTTCCAAACCTATCTCTTTACTTGCTTCCAGTAAAATCCCCGTGTTTTCCCTAATCGTTTGTGGATTTTCTCTTAACATTCACGTCATCCGCATAGACAAGCAGCTGATGTAACCCGTTCAATTCCAAACCCTCTCTGTTATCCTCGACTTTCCTAATGGTATACTCTAGAGCAAAGTTAAAAAGTAAAGGTGATACTGCATCTCCTTGCTTTAGCCCACAGTGAATTGGAAATGCATCTGACAGAAACTGACCTATACGAACGCTTCTGTAGGTACGTTTCACTGAGGCAAATAATTACCTTATGTATTTGTTCAACATTCTGTCCTATGTTTAGTCACCGCCTACTACTTTTAAAGTCCTGGCGACCATTTTTAAAATGTCATACCCACCAAAAATTGCGTTTTCTCAAAACTATGTTTTTGGTCAATAATGAAGCTCTTAGCGGCTTCCATTTGCTCCGATTTATATGAAACTTTGCAAGAATACTCAGCATACTGCAATAAACAAAGCTGTGCATGGAATCAGCTCTTCACTGAAAACTTTTCATGATATGAATTCTTAACTTCTAACTTCGTCATACAAGTGCAAAACTTAAACATGGTGCTAGTTTCGGCCCAAGACTTTATAATAAAATTACGAACTATTTTATAAATTTTGAAATTTTTTAAAATTGAACCTTTTAAAAAAAGAAATTTATAAAATTATTTATGATATATAATACTATCAAATGTGTGTACTTTTTTACCTTTTTATTTCTTTCGATTATATTCATGTTTTTATTGAATATCACTGGCTTCTGTCTGATTATGAATTTATATTAATGTGTTTTTCCTCTCTTTTTCTCTCTCTCTTTCTTCTTCTTTTTTTTTTGCTCTTGTGTGATATTTACTGGTTTGAATTAAGTTACTTACTGTATTTAGTAAACTATTCTTGTAAATTTTATGTTATATTATTGGCTAAGATCACACCGTACACGAGCCTGGCTCTTACGGTAGTGGCTAGGAACATTTTTGTTTTATAAATTTAATTTGTACTCATTTGCTAGTTACATAAACAAACAAACAAATAAATAAATAAATACATAATATAAATAAATAAATAAAAAATATCAAGCAAAAATTATGATTTGTAAAAAACATTTTTTCTCATGAACAAATTCTCAAATCCAAAAATCAATGCGCAGGTTTCCTTATGAAATGTAACGCCCTCACAGAAAATTGCTAAAAACAGAAACAATTCTGAATTCGTTAGGGTTGTTTTGAATTTATGCATAATTGAATATAATTAAAATACGTAAAAATTAATATCTAAGGAATTAATGAATAAACTTGATGAAATTTACGTAAGGATTAATTTTTGGTCCCACAGAATTTATCTGTTATGGTAACAATGATTATTAGAGGAGAAAAATTCGCACCGGCGCCGGAGATAGAACCCGGATCCTTGGCTCTACGTACCACTAACGACTGAGCTAGATCATCATCTTCTGCGGGCCTCTGAAAAAATAACTAAGGAAGTGACTAGTCAAGTGCTTTGGATTGTGACATTATGTGGTGCTGAATTATGGACATTACGAGTAAGTGAAGAGAAACGACTGGAAGTTTTTGAAATGTAGATATGGGGAAGAATGGAGCGTGTGAAATGGACGGAGAGAATAAGAAATGAAGCTGTACTAGAACGAGTAGTTGAAGAAAGTATAATGCTAGAATTAATCAGGAAGAGAAAAGGGAATTGGTTGGGTCACGGTTGAGAAGAAAATGCCTACTGAAGGATCCACTGAAAGGAATGGTGAACGGAGAAAAGTTCGAGGCAGAAGAAGATATCAGATGATAGACAACATTAAGATGCAGTGGACTGTCCTAAGTTCGACAAAATATAATTGAAAGTTCAGTCCAATAAGGGTAGTGGATGTGGCAGATGAAACGAATACAAATTCTTATTGGTTATCCATCAACGAATACAGTACTGTACTTGTATTTCCTGCCCGCCCCGAGTCTTGTGTATGCGCTTCTAGTACCACAGTGGGTTTCGACAGTTCCGTCTCACAAACCGCACAATTCTCAAATAGAAAAAGAAGAGTTCATTAGTTTAAAATCAGTGATCAAATATGGATGTCCTAATCAATAAAATATTCTGTTTTCCTTTAACATAATAATAATAATAATAATAATAATAATAATAATAATAATAATAATAATAATTCTTTATTTATACTGGCAGAGTTAAGACCATAGGGCCTTCTCTTACACTCTACCAGGTCACAAAGTATACAAGCAGTTAAAATTTAACAAAAGTATCACTACAAGACATAGAACCAATTCCCATTCAAATGGCAAACCCATTTCTTAGTGACCGTATAGGAGCGTGTCTAATTCTCCTACGTAAGCAGTCGAACTGTAGGATGTCGAACTTGATTTCTGTCGAACTTAAGAGCTTCCATTGTATATGCATTTTATGCGGCAGAAAATAGGAAATATTGGAGAAATCTGAGTTTGCAGTGAAAGACCTGCCCTTGGGAAGAAAAGTATGAATGAATATGCTTCTTAATAAAATTGAATTTTCACGTGGGAAAAATAGCCGGTACATTTTTCCGGCAACTCTTTCATTTAGAATATGTATGCATGCATGCATGTATGTATGTATTAACACTACAATTGTGTATACACCCGGTGGTAGTGATATATAATATACAGTAATACCATTACAATAATACAATAATTGCATCAATAAAAAATAAAATAAACTTACTTCTAACTATAAATAAGTAGATGCAATAAACCTAGGACTATAAATAAAAAACTATGCTATAATAACGTCTACAATAAGCAAAAGTAAACCTAACTTTTAAGTAATTCTATTTCACCCAACTATTAACAATTTAAGTAATTACATATCACCTTAATTAATTACATATCAACTAAATTACATATCATCTTAATTAATTACATATCAACTTAATTAAGTACATGACACAACTTAGATAATTACATTGCACCTACAATTACATTTTCAGTCTAATCTTCTCAACCTTTCCTTAAATGTAATAATAATAATAATAATAATAATAATAATAATAATAATAGTTTTATTTTCTCTGGCAGAGTTAAGGCCATCAGGCCTTCTCTTCCACTCAACCAGGATCAAATCACATACAAAAAATACATACTGGTATACAAATAACTTAAAAATAATAATAAACATAATTAAGTAAAAAAAAGAGATATTGAATACATATACACAATCAGTATTAACTTTAAAATAACAATAATAAAAAACTATACATATAATAAAAAAGAGACTGAATACATAATCACAAACAGGAAAATACATCTAGTATGCAGTATTAACTTAAAAAAAATTAATACATATGAATATAATCTCACAACTAAAGGAATAGTAGAATTAGTATGATCAGCACAGCACGTGTTACATTGAGACAATGACAATTACCTAGATATTAGTGTTAATGGAAAAAATAAAGTAATGATTGTGTAAAATAATAATAATAATAATAATAATAATAATAATAATAATAATAATAATAATAATAATACTTACTTACAAATGGCTTTTAAGGAACCCGAAAGTTCATTGCCGCCCTCACATAAGCCCGCTAGTGGTCCCTATCCTGTGCAAGATTAATCCAGTCTCTATCATCATACCCCACCTCCCTCAAATCCATTTTAATATTATCCTCCCATCTACGTCTCGGCCTCCCTAAAGGTCTTTTTACCTCCGGTCTCCCAACTAACACTCTATATGCATTTCTGGATTCGCCCATTATAATAATAATAATAATAATAATAATAATAATAATAATAATAATAATAATAATAAATAAAAATTATACCTAAAAATACTAATTCTTTGCATTTAAAATATATCTAAATAACCTAATTTTAAACAACTGAGGACTAAGACTACCCCTGTATTGATTTTCAGAGGATCACCCTGAAAGATTGCCGCAGGTAAGCTGTTCCAGTCTACTATTGTGCGGTTAACAAAGGAAAATTTTGCTACGTCCGTTCTTTGTATTAATTTGTTGTAAATTTATAACGTGAACTTTTCAGTTTCTTTTCAAAGAAAGCCATTATAAAATCATCTGTGGACGGGCTTGAATCAGTGAACCTTTGAGCCAATATCAAGCACGATATTTAACAGGTCATCCAAGATTACTATGTAGATTAGTATTAATTAACACGACGCAGTTTCCAGGACGCAATTGAAGACAGACAAGGAACTGCAAAGTAAAAATAAACTAAAAGTGCAAGACATAGCTGGTAGGAAGAGACTTTGAAGCATTATTTATGGTGTACAAGGTCCATCCGGAGTAATTCAGAATCAGATAGTGGGATAGTCTTTTCCTAAAACTCGTTCCAAAAATTTCTTACCAATTAGTCGCTTCTCTTATGTCTTCAGCAAAGATACAAAAAAAAGGTTATCATCTTTCAGATTATGATAAACGAGTTGTCGTAATCCCTTGACGTTTCTTTAATATAACCAATATTAAAAAAGACTATTATATAAAAATATTATATTACTATCATAAAAATGTGGTAAAATCCTTAAAAGGATCATCATATATTTAGACCTCAGCTAATTTTACGAGCTGAGTCCAGAAAACAACTTCTCAATTAGTAGCATCGTCTTCGGGAGGTATTTTGTAGGTGGAGATGTTACCCGTTGGCTGTATCCAGTGTTATAGAATTTCTAGATGAACCATCCAGATACTCGGCAGCAGGAAATTGGATACCGAAGCTCCAGGCGGTACTTCGGTACAACTGACTGTCGCTACAGTGTCATTTCTTGGGTGCAATAGTGTCACTAGGTACACCTTTCTGTGACAAAAATAAAATCTTCACATATCCTGTTGTGACTTATGAACTTCCGGACTATTCCCAATACGACTATCTTTATATTCTTCCTCTACAATAGTGCATAAAGCTACATTTTACCCACTGTTATCAGTGCATAAAGTGAGCTTTTAAAATACTAGTGCATAAAAGAGTAATCACTTTACGCGCTGCTATTTATTTTACGCATTGCCAAAGGAAATAACTTATTCAAGGTACAAACTTCATTCAATAAGAAATTTGATATTTCATGACATAAATATTATACGTAACACAAGTAAGTAACAAATTTAACATTCATACTTGCATTTTATCTAGTGTTGTGAATTTAATCGATTATTTTAATCGATTAATCGATCAATTTCTGTTGTAAGATTAATCGATCAAAATATTAAATCGAATAATCGAGTCGATTAAAATTAATCGGTTGTAGTTGATATTAATTATTATTTTGTTAATACAAACTTATACAAAATATTCCGACAATATTTCTCTGTCTAAAAACTGCTTACTTACAAGCATAATAGTACTGTTATTTTCTAACTGTAAACCAGGTAGCGTATATGATTATGATTCGTTACGGGAATATTGTACGAAATGGAAATATAAAAATTGGAAATTTATCTTTTGAAGAGGTGGAGAAGTTCAAATATCTTGGAGCAACAGTAACAAATATAAATGATACTCGGGAGGAAATTAAACGCAGAATAAATATGGGAAATCCCTGTTATTATTCGGTTGAGAAGCTTTTATCATTCAGTCTGCTGTCAAAAAATCTGAAAGTTGGAATTTATGAAACAGTTATATTACCGGTTGTTCTTTATGGTTGTGAAACTTGGACTCTCACTTTGAGAGAGGAACATAGGTTAAGGGTGTTTGAGAATAAGGTGCTTAGGAAAATATTTGGGGCTAAGAGGGATGAAGTTACAGGAGAATGGAGAGAAAGTTACACAACACAGAACTGCACGCATTGTATTCTTCACCTGACATAATTAGGAACATTAAATACAGACGTTTGAGATGGGCAGGGCATGTAGCACGTATGGGCGAATCCAGAAATGCATATAGAGTGTTAGTTAGGAGGCCGGAGGGAAAAAGACCTTTAGGGAGGCCGAGACGTAGATGGGAAGATAATATTATAATGGATTTGAGGGAGGTGGGATATGATGATAGAGAACGGATTAATTTGCACAGGATAGGGACCAATGGCGGGCTTATGTGAGGGCGGCAATGAACCTCCGGGTTCCTTAAAAGCCAGTAAGTAAGTAAGTAAGTAAACCAGGTAGCGTAGGGAAAATCTTTGCACAAACACTTCAGAAAGAGATGGAAATATAAGGACAGTTACCTAGTCTACCTCTATTGAAAGTTGAAACACAATGAGAAACCCTTAAGTTTTATGGTTTTCCAAGAAACAATCCACCTTGTTGTCAGCTCCTCTTCCTAGCATATGAAATACATAATTTTCAGGGATTCGTGCCCCCCTCATCCCTTATAAAATATCCATGTGTACACTGTATGCAAGTGAGAGCGTAACTACCTTCTTCTGTTTCTAAAATCTGGTAATTCCATTACAATAGGGGCCAGTCTTCTGTTTCGACCGCTGTACTTTTGCGGTTGCAGTTTCTGTACTGAGTTTGTATAGGCCTATGGAGGTTTGTGTTTAGTTTGATAAAAAAACAATTTTCTGTGGTTTGTGAAAAGTGTAAACTCCATTATGTCATATGAGAATTTGAGCTACTGATGGCGATGATAACGAAGAAGAAATGAAGGCGGTCAAGATGTGAATATGGAAATGACCATAGTGCCGATGATGAAAAAGATGAATAAGTTAATGAAGTAAAATTCGTTTTCATAAAATGAAGACTAGGTCACATCTGTCGTTTTAGAATTAAAATTTTGTGAAAGAATCAAGATATTAAAAGCTATTATAACGGTTGGAAATTTACACGGCCACCTTGAGCCTAATAAGAAACTTGATATTTTATGTTTCTATGGCAACACATGCCAGATACGTCCTTCAGAAAAGAAACAGTGTTTTGATAAGAAAGTAATTACCAATCTTCTTTATCTCTGGTCACAGGGAGCTGCAATAAATAATGGGAACTCAGCCTCAACGCTTCGGGCGACATTACCATCCCACCTTCCCCCCCCCCCCTCTCTTTCTCTACCTTCTGGAATTCACAAATCAGTGCCTAATTTCCGCAGTTTAATTAATCAGCGGAAAGATCAAAGAGTGTAACAACCTGGAGTAACTTTAACTAACGTAAACGTTTTCGATACTCCAAATTCCTTGAAAATAAAAGAAGCGTTACTGAATGGAAGCACAGCATTTACTAATTATGATACCTGAGTAGTTTCTAACATTTCATCTTTATGAGTGGTTATAAGAAGAACAATACGTTACAAAAGGTTTCAATGATGAGTAACCGAGATATTCACACTGTTGGTGATAACCGAGATATTGGTATTGTTTGTGATAATATTGTGATATTGATATTGTTGGTGGTAATACTGTGATATCGGCATTACTTGTGATAATACTGTGATATTGGCATTACTTGTGATATTGTGATATTGGCATTACTTGTGATAATATTGTGAATTGGCATTACTTGTGATAATATTGTGATATTGACATTGCTTGTGATATTGTGATATTGGCATTACTTGTGATAATATTGTGATATTGACATTGTTTGTGATAATATTGTGATATTGATGTTGTTTGTGGTAATACTGTGATATCGGCATTACTTGTGATAATATTGTGATATTGACATTACTTGTGATAATATTGTGAATTGGTATTACTTGTGATAATATTGTGATATTCACATTGTTTGTGATATTGTGATATTGGCATTACTTGTGATAATATTATGATATTACTATTGTTAGTGATAATATTGTGATATTGGCATTACTTGTAATAATATTATGATATTGGCATTGTTTGTGATAATATTGTGATATTGATATTGTTTGTGGTAATACTGTGATATCGGCATTACTTGTGATAATACTGTGATATTGGCATTACTTGTGATAATATTGTGCTATTGGCATTACTTGTGATAATATTGTGAATTGGCATTACTTGTGATAATATTATGATATTGACATTGTTTGTGATATTGTGATATTGGCATTACTTGTGATATTGTGATATTAGTATTGTTAGTGATAATATTGTGATATTGGCGTTGTTTGTGATAATATTGTGATATTAATATTGTTTGTGATCATATTGTGATATTTGTATTATTAGTGATAATATTGTGATATTGAGATCGTTGGTGGTAAATGTAATCTTGCCATCGTTGGTGAAATTGCGATAATGACATTGTTAGTGATAATTGTGATACTGGCATTGTTTGTGATAACTGTTATATTTGTAATGTTTGTGGTAATATTGTGATACTGGCATTACTTGTGATAATATTGTGATATTGACATTACTTGTGATAATATTGTGATATTAGTATTGTTAGTGATATTGTGAAATTGGCATTTACTCGTAATAATATTATGATATTGGCATTGTTTGTGATAATATCGTGATAATGATATTGTCTGCCATCATATTGTGATATTGGTATTATTAGTGATAATACTGTGATATCGAGATCGTTGGCGGTAAATGTAATCTTACCATCGTTGGTAACATTGCGATAATGACATTGTTAGTGATAATTGTGATACTGGCATTGTTTGTGATAACTGTTGTATTTGTATTGTTTGTGGTAATATTGTTATACTGGCATTACTAGTGATAATATTGTGATATTGGCATTGTTTGTGACAATATTATTTGTGATATTTGTGGTTCAAATCAGGAATCTAGCGAGACGAAAATAATTTTGGTTATTATCGCCGCGGCCTCATGCTTAACATGTCGGCATCATACAATAACGTGCGGTGAGCTTTTAAAACATAATTTTGCCGACCGATTGTTGCTCTGTAGGTTTCACTCTAAGCGTCACGTTGTCAAGTCTACTTCCTCGATAAGAATAAGCACTATAGTCGCGACGCTGTTATTCCCGGCGTGACTCCTCCTCTTTGCTTACATCTTAGGAAGTGTAGGCGCTATAAAGTCTAGGTAGGTAGTAACGTTCGCCATTTGTGTTCTTTCGTTGCCGAGCTACCATACGAGGAATCTATTTGCCGCACCGTTAAACATTATCATGTCGTAGCTCCTATGATAATAAATCAAACGCACTGTAATTCAGCAAATAATTGAGCGGCAAATAACGTCTTCGTGTGCTTTCTGCGAACGCCAACGAAAGAGCCAAAATGGCGGGCGATTATATTAAGTATTTATCGAGCCTTAAGAAATGAATAACGTCTTCCTCAGCGAATCACAAGACGCACACGTTTAAATGTAGCCGACCTGCAACGTGATTGGCTGCCGGAAATTAGAGCGACGGGACTATAGTTTGTTATATTGTTAAATGGCTATTATTTCATATACGAGTACGTTGACAATCTTAACTCTTAATAATAACTCTTTAATAATAATTTTTAATCACATACCTTAATGTTCGTCCTCAGCACAAGGCATTGCAACCTCGGTTTTAGTCCACGTGGATTAGACAAGTAGGTGTCATTTAATAATGGAAGCAGCTTATTGGTTGCAACATTGAAATTGAGGCGAGTGATTGGAGCGGCGACACAAGAAATTGAAAACAATAATACAATTAAATTTCAAAGATCTGCTTAATGTTATGCACAAGGCCGCTCAAAGACCTGCCGAATGTTACCCAAATTTTGTTTTCTGGGTCTATACAAAGTTTGAGGACAATCTGTTATATAGGAGAAAAATTATTTTGACTAAATTCACTTTCTATAGTCCCGTCACTCTAATTTCCGGCAGCCAATCACGTTGCAGGTCGGCTACGTTTAAACGTGTGCGTCTTGTTATTCGCTGATGAAAATGTAAAGCATTTCCTAAGGCTGGATAAATACTTAAAATATAATCGCCCGCCATTTTGGCTCTTTCGTTGGCGTTCGCAGAAAGCACACGAGGACGTTATTTGCCGCTCAATTATTTGCTGAATTACAGTGCGTTTGATTTATTATAATAGGAACTACGACATGATAATGTTTAAAGGTGTGGCAAATAGATCCCTCGTCTGGTAGCTCGGCAACGAAAGAACAAAAAGGGGGAACGATACTACCGACCTAGACTTTATAGAGCCTTGACTTCCTAAGATGTAAGCAAAGAGGAGGAGTCACGCAGGGAATAACAGCGTCGCGACTATATAATGGGGTAGTTTCCTTTACACAAATATGATACCCGGCTCCGGAACAATTTTTCCCTTCAAATTAGGCTATTCAAGACAGATTAATGTTAGTAAGAACTAATGGCAATTCTGATACAGGAGCCGAAAAAGTTACACACGTCACAAAATCCGTTACATGTTTCTGGTTTTATCTCAGAGTGCCTTAAACGTACGGATAATACGAAGAAGCTCTGAAGGCGAGCAAAAAAGAAAACAAGGTACAACAAATGCAAGTTTCGACTCGAAGCATAGTTTGTCCAGCAGTGAGTCACAATAAAGAAAAAGAAGCTTTTAAATCGAAATGATTCCCATCTTAAACATTATTATTACTTACAGCTGAGGGGATGGACATTCTTAAATTTTCCCTTCTTTCATTCATTGGCGTACCGACAACACACGACCCGGTGAAGTCAAGAGCGTCTCAAGGGACAGCGCGACACGCACGCAACCAAAGGCATCACCTTGGAACGACCATTCTTGCAAGGTGTTTGTGAAGGTTGCTTATCATTAGGCTGGCTTCCGATCGATTTCTTTATTCAACGACCTTAAAAGTCTATAAAGCTACTTCATGTAGACAGGGCGAAGATATTGTGATTATGTAGTCAACTTTGGATGGAGACCGATGTATCGTCACTAACGTCCAGTGTTCAGTCACGT
This sequence comes from Periplaneta americana, assembly GCF_040183065.1. NCBI lineage: Eukaryota > Metazoa > Arthropoda > Insecta > Blattodea > Blattidae > Periplaneta > Periplaneta americana. The sequence continues at coordinate 33,822,841 of NC_091131.1, read as the reverse complement.
TTCACACAACTGTCACTATATGGTCAAGGCGCGGACGGTACCTCTACGGATCTTGTGTATCATAATATGAGGCTACTGTCGATAGACACAATAAATTGCATAGAATTCTAAACAATGCTATTATTTTTTATACACAGTAAACTGGTGTAATATTCATATATAATAGATTATTGCAACGACCTAAGATGCCGCAACTAACAAAAACTCGAAGAAAATTATACAACAAATCCAAAACTTAAAATGAAATATAAAGTAGTCAGGAAACCCTATGGAATTTAAATTACACAAAAACCTTGTTATACATTACAATATTTCTTTGTCCGTATATTTAGGGCCTATTTATTAATTATTTCTTTACGTATTTATACACTTATTTTATTATTTATTTACTTATTCGCTTGATTATTTACTCATTTAATTGACTACTTATTTGTACAAGTATGATTACTTATTTATTCAATTGATTACTTACTTATTTCATTGATTACTTACTTATTACATTGATTACTCACTTATAACATTGATTACTGACTTATTCAATTCATTACTTACTTATTTCATTGATTACACACTTATTACATTGATTACTGGCTTATTCAATTAACTACTCACTTATTCCATTGGTTACACACATTTACATTGATTACTCACTTTTTACATTGATTACTCATTTATTCAATTAATTACTCACTTATTCCATTGATTACACACTTATTATATTGATTACTCATTTATTCAATTGATTACTCACTTATTCAATTGACTACTCACTTATTCAAATGATTACTCAATTATTCAATTGATTATTTACTTATTCACTTGATTACTTACTTATTTGTTTACTTACTTGTTCAATTTATTACTTATTACATTGATCACTTACTTATTACATTGATTACTTACTAATTTAATTGATTACTTATTTATTTACCTTTATTTATCTTTATTCATTTACTTATTTGTTTATTTAGGGGAGAGTCGGGTAGTATAGGACAGTGAGTTTCTTTCATCTACCACACGATGATAGTACCTGATTGACATGGTTACGTTTCTCTGATGTCGCATAGAGAAACGTAACCATGTCATTCAGGTACTACCATATGGTGGTAGATGAAAGAAACGCACTGTCTGATACTACCCGATGTCCGATACTTCCCGACTCTCCCCTACTCATTTACTCATTTACTTATTTATTTATTTATTTATTTATTTATTTATTTATTTATTTATTTATTTATTTATTTATTTATTTTCTTAATGAGGCCTACTTATTTACTTACAAATTTGTTTACTTATTTACTTGGTTTTTATTTATTTTTTATTTTTTTATTCATTTACACATTTATTTACATATTAACTTAATATATATTTATTTACTCACCCATTTATTTATTTATTTATTTATTTATTTATTTATTTATTTATTTATTTATTTATTTATTCATTCATCATTCATTCATTCGTTTATTTATTTATTTATTTATTTATTTATTTATTTATTTATTTATTTATTTATTTATTTATTTATTTATTTATTTATTTATTTATTTCCTCTCTCAAAGTTAAAAACATAAATTATATATATCAAAAATATGTATATCCACAAAGCCGTAAAGATAAATGTATTCTCTTTATAGGTCTATGCTGTGAATGTGCATAGGGGACTTGTTTTCATAACCCCGATACTATATTGAGGTGGTGAGGTGTTTTACCAAGGGGTAAGACTCGGTAATGAATTTGATATGAGACTTAATGGCCCGGGGTCGTTCTGGAAATTATGGCGACAAAAATCCCTTCATAAACCGGGTTTGAATCCGGGACCTTCCAGTCCGTTGCCACTTTCTCTACCAACTGAGTGACTCAACCGCATAAATAAAGAAAAATATGAAATACATATGTGTCATAGGTAAAGGAGTTTATGAACACACTGTACAGTAATTTGTGATGCAATTTCCTGACGTTTCTGTTTGCAGTTGAATTTGTTGTAAACCAACACAAGACCGCACATGTTCCCATATGTTGTTCGTCCCTTAATGCGAACCCTTGTTATTGTAGAAGTGTTTAACGTAACAATGGTGAGATAAAGCCACCTGGCTACTTATGCATCTATATGCTGCTACATTGTGTCTCCGTATTTCCATGAAGACTAGAAGACCTGGACCGAAGTCCGTATCCAGACTTAATTCCAGCTGAAACTAGGTGGACAAATGGTGGGATTTTTATACCACGAGAAGATATCCGGGCCGAAATTATGGAAAGTTCGCGATTTTGAATGCATTCTGTTTCTGCTCTGACCAAGGGCAGGTCTTTCACTGCAAACCCACCTTTCTCCAACCTTTCCTATTTTTCCCTTCCTCTTTGTCTCCTCATTATGATCCACATATCTTTTTTTTTTCGTAGGTTATTTTACGACGCTTTATCAACATCTTAATTTATTTGGCGTCTGAATGATATGAAGGCGATAATGCCGGTGAAATGAGTCCGGGGTCCAGCACCGAAAGTTACGCAGCATTTGCTCATATTGGGTTGAGGGAAAACCCCGGAAAACACCTCAACCAGGTAACTTGCCCAGACCGGAAATCGCACCCGGGCCACCTGGTTTCGCGGCCAGACGTGCTAGCCGTTACTCCACAGATGTGGACTCCACATATCGATCGTCCAGTTCAAAAGTGCGACAACTCAAAAATTGTCATTTTCTAGTTATTTATACTACTGAAAGCCCCTTTCGGAGCTCTTTCCGATTCAGTATTGAGATAAGTCATATTTACAACCAAAAAGAGAAAAAACGATATAAACTGCTTTAGAAATAATTATAACTACGGACTTTACTAATTCATTATTAGTACATTTCGAAATGTATTAAAATGAACTGGAAGACTGTGATATACTCGTCCTGAATACTGACTCATTTCTAATTGTCGTGGTTATGAACCAGAAATCTGTTCCTTTCTAGGTGACTTATTTGAAACTTTCAACTGAAGATATCTCAAAACTTATTTTCTTGATATATATTTTATATATTTTGATGTGCCGAAGTACATATGATATTTCCATGCAGATATTCTGCGTCATCATGTGATGAAAGAGTGATGGAACGGAGAAAAATTCTCTCCGGCGCCGGGATTTGAACCCGGGTTTTCAGCTCTACGTGCTGATGCTTTATCCACTAAGCCACGCCGGATACAACCCCGACGCCGGTTAGAATCGTCTCAGATTAAGCTCCATCTCTTGGGTTCCCTCTAGTGGCCGCCCTCTCCACAACGTCATAGATGTCTATGAACGCAGGACCGAAGTCCATACATGTGTTGAGGTGCACTCGAATGAGGTCATTCAGAAACAAAACTCCTGTCTTCTGTTCACAGTTCTGAGAAATATGAGTGGTATCGTGATGAATGGTGGTACACAAACTAGAATATTCTGGAACTAAAATAGATAATGAATGCCCATGCAAATAAGGAGATGATAGTTGAGATATTAATACGTTACTTACGTAGGACCTATACATAATTATGTAGGTTGTATTGTAAAATTAGGTATTTTATTTTATGTTTTATTACTATTGTGTTAAATTGTATTGTGTATTTTTATTGTATTGTTTATAAAATTGTATATGTGTTGTAAAATTGTATTGTGTATTGTAAATTTTATTGTGTATTGCTTATCATTTTATTGTGCATTTGTTAATATTGTATATAACACTGCCACCGGGTGCTTACCCACTTGCAGTGTAAATACATACATACATACATACATACATACATACATACATACATACATACATACATACATACATACATACATACATACATACATACATTACTGAAGTGTCAAACCCTCCAATTTCGGGTGAATCCGATCGTTTTGCAAGACTTGTAAAAAATATAAAAAAAACTAAATTCGAATTTTCCAAAGAAATATTTTCATACCGGATATTAGAGATAATGGAACAACCTTTCAATTCACAACGTAATTTTGTGGAAATACTTACAAATAGCTTTTAAGGAACCCGAAGGTTCATTGCCGCCCTCACATAAGCCCGCCATCGGTCCCTATCCTGTGCAAGATTAATCCAGTCTCTATCATCATGTCCCACCTCCCTCAGATCCATTTTAATATTATGTTCTCATCTACGTCTCGGCCTCCCCAAAGATCTTTTTCCCTTCGGACTTGCAACTAACACTCCATATGCATTTCTGGATTCGCCCATATGTGCTACATGCCCTGCCCATCTCAAACGTCTGGATTTAATGTTCCTAATTATATCAGGTGAAGAATACAATGCTTGCAGTTCTGCGTTGTGTAACTTTCTTTGTTCTCCTGTAACTTCATCCCTCTTAGCCCTAAATATTTTTCTAACCACCTTATTCTCAAACACCCTTAACCTATGTTCCTCTCTCAAAGTGAGAGTCCAAGTTTCACAACCATACAGAACAACCGGTAATATAACTGTTTTATAAATTCTAACTTTCAGATGTTTTTACTCCAGACTGAATGATAAAAGCTTCTCAACCGAATAATAACAGGCATTTCCCATACTTATTCTGTATTTAATTTCCTCCCGATTATCATTTATATTTGTTACTGTTGCTCCCAGGTATTTGAATTTTTCCACCTCTTCAAAGGATAAATTTCCATTGTTTATATTTCCATTTCGTACAATATTCTGGTCACGAGACATAATCATGTACTTTGTCTTTTCGGGATTTACTTCCAAACCTATCTCTTTACTTGCTTCAAGTAAAATTCCCGTATTTTCCCTAATTATTTGTGGATTTTCTCCTAACATATTCACGTCATCCGCATAGACAAGAAGCTGATGTAACCCGTTCAATTCCAAACCCTCTCTGTTATGCTGAATTTTGTGGAAATAAGTTATATTATTTACTCTAGATACAACTTCTCCAAATTCGATCGGAACCGCTCTACTCTACTCTATGTGACGAAGTGACCTGCCCTTACAGAAGTGTAAGGTGTGGCACGTTGTTAGAGACAAGTTGAAATGTTCGTCAAATGCTAATACAACAGAATTATACGTTAAACTTCTAACTTAATCCTCGCGTCAAACTTTTTAATTAACGGCTACATATTTGTATGTTTCTTCATTTCTTCTTCTTCTTCTTCTACATATTTAAACTTTTGCAAATTTTATAAGCTGTTTCGATCTGATGCAAAACAAGGTTCGCTCGTGAGAGTCCAAATCTGGGCTCTGTACTTGCGCGGTTCTTCCATCAAGTCTTCTGTCGGAGACATAAACTGAGTAAGACCTTGCGTGCAAACTGATAGAAGCACGCAACCGATACACATCTCTCAGAGTTTTCTCTATTTAATCTCGAACCCAGTAGTTTTTTTTATGATGGCCTTAAATATCAATTCCCATTAACAAAGTAACGTAATAATAACAACTGCCTGCGATCACTTGTTATTACGAGTGGAGGGCACTTTCAGAAATCTATACCTCAGAAAATTTCTTGGTTTCCAAAAAGGAAACTGGTGCAGCCCACTAGAGAACAGCTGGGTCACGCCCATTTTGCTCAAGATGAAAGGAGTCAGGCTGCCCATTTTGTTGTCAATGAACGGATTGCGTCGATGAAATGGGCCGCACCACAAAAGACAAGAAAAAAATCAACGATAACAACCACTTTTTATATTAAAAACCGTGAGTTAATGCACACTACATTATAAAGTCGGAATTTGTACTCCAACGATTACTGTGAATCCAAGAAAGGCGATTCAATCCCGTAAGAGGGTGATAAAATGTCACTACTCTGATGATGCGCCAGAGCATTACCTGACTTTCGCCTTGCATTTAAAAAAGCCTAAAAAGTCACATTATCAGCCCAAGTGGGATAAAAAACGAAGTCTGCAACAGGTATCCCACTAGCCATATCTAGATCTAGAAGACTAATCAGGTGGCTTAGAGTTAAAGATTTACATACACCTTCGAGGATAAAAGAGATTGATTTTTAATTTTTCCCATATTAATTTAACATGGACTCTTAGCTTCATATCTGTAAAAGAAATTTTAAGTTATCTAACAAATTGACTAAGGTAAGCATTAAAATCTCTCCAATGGAAACACAATACCAGTCAGTAAATTGGACGAACAGGAATAGACCAAACTGGACCCACTGAAATGGACCGAACTGGACCCACTGAAATGGACCGAACTGGACCCAATGGAATGAACAGAACTGGGCAGACTGAAACGGACCGAACTGGACCTTCTGGAATGAAACGAACTGGACTAACTAGAATGGACCGAACTTTACCCACTGGAATGGACTAAACTGAATCGATTGGAATAAACCAAAGTGGACGGACTGGACCCACTGGAATGGACTTAACTGGACCAAGTGGAATAGACCAAAGTGGATCGACTGGACCCACTGGAATGGACTGAACTGGATCCACTGGAATGGAACGAGCTGGACCCACTGGAATGGACCGAATCGGACCGACTGGAATGGATCGAGCTGGACTGGCTGGAATAAACCGAACTGGACCCACTGGAATGGACTAAACTAAACCAACTGGAATAGACCAAAGTGGACCGAGTGGACTGGATCGAACCGGATCCACTGGAATGAACCAAACTGGACCCCCTGGAATGGACTGAGCTGGACCAACTGGAATGGACCGAACTGGACCGACTGGAATGGACCGAACTGGACCGACTGGAATGGACCGAACTGGACCAACTGGAATAGACCGAACTGGGCTCACTGGAATGGACTAAACTGAAGCGACTGGAATAGACCGAAGTGGACCGACAGGATTGGATCGAACCGGATCCACTGCAATGGACCAGACTGGACCTACTGGAATGGACTGAGCTGGACCGACTGGAATGGACCAAACCGAACCAACTGGAATGGACCGAACTGGACCGACTGGAATAGACCAAAGTGGACTGATAGGATTGGGCCGAACCGGATCCACTGGAATGGACCAAACTGGACCCACTGGAATGAACCGAACTGGACCCCCTGTAATGGACCAAACTGGACCCACTGGAATGGACCGAACTGGACCTACTGGAATGGACCGAACTGGACCCCCTGTAATGGACCAAACTGAACCCACTGGAATGGACCGAACTGGACCCCCTGTAATGGACCAAACTGGACCGACTGGAATGGACCGAACTGGACCAACTGGAATAGACCGAACTGGGCTCACTGGAATGGACTAAACTGAAGCGACTGGAATAGACCGAAGTGGACCGACAGGATTGGATCGAACCGGATCCACTGCAATGGACCAGACTGGACCTACTGGAATGGACTGAGCTGGACCGACTGGAATGGACCAAACCGAACCAACTGGAATGGACCGAACTGGACCGACTGGAATAGACCAAAGTGGACTGATAGGATTGGGCCGAACCGGATCCACTGGAATGGACCAAACTGGACCAACTGGAATGGACTGAGCTGGACCGACTGGAATTAACCGAACTGGACCCACTGGAATGAACCGAACTGGACCCACTGGAATGAACCGAACTGAACCCACTGAAATGAACCGAACTGGACCCCCTGTAATGGACCAAACTGGACCCACTGGAATGGACCGAACTGGACCTACTGGAATGGACCGAACTGGGCCCACTGGAATGGACTAAACTGAAGCGACTGGAATAGACCAAAATGGACCGACTGGATTGGACCGAACCGGATACAATGGAATGGATAAAATTGGACTCACTGGAATAGACCGAACTGGACTCACTGGAATGGACGAAACTGGACCGACTGAAAACACATTTTTTTGTACCTAGTATTTGTAACCTGATTGTTCCAACTTAAGGTTTCGTCAAAGCAGACACCTGAAGTTTTAACAATAGAACTATAGAGTATAGAAATACTGTTTATGACAACTGAAGGTGCATGTCGTACTGTACTTCGAAAGAAGATAATAGTTTCTTGTGCCCTAGATTTTATGAGTGAGGAAACGAAATAGTTTTAAAAATATGCACAAAAATCGCACTTATTCAGCACAACTTCCATTTGAGTTCAGGATTTAACTCTGGTCTTTAGTGTGGAAAAACCAACGCACTCGCAGTTAGACTGTGTGCTCCGAATTTCTTAGCTTACTAAATATAACCTTTGTTTCACTTGCTTCTATCCTCGCTGCTCATTTTTTTTTCTTGAATACTTTAAAACGGAAGCTTGATGTAAATATGAGGCCAGTGTGATGTATATCATGAATAATAATTAGGATCGATTTTACTAATTGATCTCTTCACTCACGTAGAGTCTTGTAAAAGGTGGAGGAAAAGATTGACTAGCGATAAGAACGGCGCTGAGAAACGAAGGAACACATTAACAGATGGAGTAAGAAACACATATAGAAGGCTCTGACTACGTTACTATGGAAGCAAGGTTTCGACGTTTTCATTTGTTCTGCAGAGAATGTGGCATACACAAAGAAGCTAATGTAAAAAAGAAGTTCTTTGGCTCTTAATGGTTGTATTTCATGAGGGTATTAAGGTTTGCGGTACATCTTGCCGTGTGCATGTGTGTCCTAAATTAATAATATGGCCATTACTTTATTATAGGCTCCAGTGCAGTTTCTTTCAAGTGAGGTATAATGAGAAAGAATTGTGATGCCAAAAAATCTATTTAAAGTTTTTCACGGAAATAGGCCTACATTTTTTGAGCATCTCTGGTGCTATGGAAGCGATTTCTGCCATGCCATCTTTTCTATTCGTGTGCAGAATATGAGCCAAGCCATGTGGTGAAAATGGTATATCTCTGCAGACGACAGAGAATACAAAAAGGAACACATCCAGACATATATATTATTATTATTATTATTATTATTATTATATTATTATTAATGTATAATAATAATAATAATAATAATAATAATAATAAAAATACATAAGTCTGCAGAGTCCGTATTGGTCAGTTTCTATCTGGTGCTTTTCCAATTCACTGCGGGCTAAAGCAGGGAGATGCACTATCACCTTTACTTTTTAACTTCGCTTTAGAATATGCCATTAGGAAAGTTCAGGATAACAGGCAGGGTTTGGAATTGAACGGGTTACATAAGCTTCTTGTCTATGCGGATGACATGAATATGTTAGGAGAAAATACACAAACGATTAGGGAAAACACGGAAATTTTACTTGAAGCAAGTAAAGCGGTCGGTTTGGAAGTAAATCCCGAAAAGACAAAGCATATGATTATGTCTCGTGACCAGAATATTGTACGAAATGGAAATATAGAATTGGAGATTTATCCTTCGAAGAGGTGAAAAATTCAAATATCTTTGAGCAACAGTAACAGATATAAATGACACTCGGGAGGAAATTAAACGCAGAATAAATATGGGAAATACGTGTTATTATTCGGTTGAGAAGGTCTTATCATCCAGTCTGCTGTCCAAAAATCTGAAAGTTAGAATTTATAAAACAGTTATATTACCGGTTCTTCTATATGGTTGTGAAACTTGGACTCTCACTCTGAGAGAGGAACATAGGATAAGGGTGTTTGAGAATAAGGTGCTCAGGAAAATATTTGGTGCTAAGCGGGATGAAGTTACAGGAGAATGGAGAAAGTTACACAACACAGAACTGCACGCATTGTATTCTTCACTTAACATAATTAGGAACTTAAAATCCAGACGCTTGAGATGGGCAGGGCACGCAGCACGTATGGGCGAATCCAGAAATGCATATAGAGTGTTAGTTGGGAGACCGGAGGGAAAAAGACCTTTAGGGAGGCCGAGACGTAGATGGGAGGATAATGTTAAAATGGATTTGAGGGAGGTGGGGTATGATGATAGAGACTGGATTAATCTTGCACAGGATAGGGACCGCTGGCGGGCTTATGTGAGGGCGGCAATGAACCTTCGGGTTCCTTAAAAGCCATTTGTAAGTAAGTAAGTCTGGATATATGTCTATTAATGTATGACCCAGGAGACGGCCTCCAGATATGGAGGGTAGCTGCGAATATATTGAATAAGCAGTCTCGGACAGCCGATGAGGGGTGGTCCTCCAGCTTGGGGGTTGGGCGAAAGGCTAACAACCCTTCACCGTAAAAAACAGCTTGTTACGAATCCTTCAAATAAGCCTCGGGGTTGAGAAACTTTTATCATCCAGTCTGCTGCCGAAAAATCTGAAAGAATTTATAAAACAGTTATATTACCGGTTGTTCTGTATGGTTGTGAAACTTGGACTCTCACTTTGAGAGAGGAACAGAGACTACGGGTGTTTGAGAATAAGATTCTTAGGAAAATGTTTGAGGCTAAGACGGATGAAGTTACAGGAGAATGGAGAAAGTTACACAACACAGAACTGCACGCATTGTATTCTTCTCCTGACATAATTAGGAACATTAAATCCAGACGTTTGAGGTGGGCAGGGCATGTATCACGCATGGGCGAATCCAGAAATACATATAGAGTGTTAGTTGGAAGGCCGGAGGGAAAAAGACCTTTAGGGAGGCCGAGACGTAGTTGGGAAGATAATATTAAAATGGATTTGTGGGAGGTGGGATATGATGATAGAGAATAGATTAATTTTGCTCAGTATAGGGACCAATGGCGGGCTTATGGGAGGGCGGCAATGAACCTCCGGGTTCCTTAAAAGCCAGTAAGTAAGTAGTAAGTAAGTATTATTAATGTATTTTATTTGATATAATTATATCATAAGAATATACCAAATTTATTACTAGAAAATATAACATAATTATGCTTACTTATAAATGGCTTTTAAGGAACCCGCAGGTTTATCGCCGCCCTCACATAGGCCTAAGCCCGCCATTGGTCCCTATCCTGAGCAAGATTAATCCATTCTCTATCAGGATATCCCACCTCCCTCAAATCCATTTTAATATTATCCTCTCATCTACGTCTGGGCCTCTCCAAAAATCTTTTTCCCTCCGGCCTCCCAACTAACACTCTATATGCATTTCTGCATTCGCCCGTACATGCTACTTACCCTGCTCATCTCAAACGTCTGAATTTAATGTTCCTAATTATGTGAGGTGAATCATGCAATGCATGCAGTTCTGCGTTGTGTAACTTTCTCCATTCTCCTGTAACTTCATCCCTCTTAGCCCCAAATATTTTCCTAAGAACCTTATTCTCAAACACCCTTAATCTCTGTTCCTCTCTCAAAGTGAGAGTCCAAGTTTCACAACCATACAGAACAATCGGTAATATAAGTTTTTTTTATAAATTATAACTTTCATATTTTTTGACAGCAGACTAGATGATACAATAAAAATAAAATAAAAGTTAAAATAAACAATCCTATTTCAAAAGAAAAATACATTAATGACAGAGTCCGACAGGCGTATCTTTTATCACCAATCCTATTCAATATTTACATGAACGAAATGATACAGAAATGGAACCAGGTCAATTCACCAGGCATTGCTCTAACAAATTGTGCAAATTAAACTCCCTACTTTTTGTAGACAAAGTATTTATTACCAATTCAGAAGATAATATAGGAAGATAGATCAATTTTCAATACAGAATATAACAAAACAATCTGGAATGGAAATATCTACAAAAATTTCAAAAGATGGCATTTATTCGGTAAAATCCAATAAATAAAACGAAGAGGTAATTAATAACAAGTATTTAGAACGAGTATATCATATTAGTCTTCTATTTTTTATTATTATTGTGTTGTTATTTTTAATCTATTAATATTAAATTTTTAGTTTATAAATTTGACATAGGTATTGATTTTGTTTGTATAAAAATTTCATTATCTTTACTTTTTATTATTTTTCATTTTTATTGTTGCATTATTATTTTAGTTTATGAAATTGACATAGGTATTGATTTTGTTTGTATAAAATTTTTCATTATCTTTACTTTTTATTATTTTTCATTTTTATTGTTGGATTATTATTTTATCTATTGTATTTTGATGGCCTATTATTGGCTAACAGCTGCTGGCTAGCACATTAATATAAAGAGACAGACAGACCGACCGACCGACCGACCGACCGACCGACCGACCGGCAGGCAGGCAGGCAGGCAGGCAGGCAGGCAGATAGATAGATAGATACTGTAGATATATAACCAAAAAAAATAATAATAATAGCATACGACTGATTTATATTTTTTACTTGGTGAATAACGACGCTGTATCAAATACACCGGCTGTTATATAATAAATACTTGTTTAATATTAATAAATAATAATTAATTATCTCGTGACCGAGCGGGCTAGCGGCGTGGTAGTGGACTGGCCTCGCATTCGGGAGGTCCGGGGTTCGATCCCAGGGGCCGGCAATCCTAACTGAGGTTTTCCATGGTTTCCTCAGTTATTTCCAGGCAAATGCCGGGATTGTACCTCTTGAAAGTCCGGCCATGGACGGCGATCCTTCCCTTAATCCTTTCATATGTGTGAGTGAATGCTGTGTAATGTCTTAAATGTTTGTGCTGTATCGGAGGCGGCCCTGGCATTGAGCTGATCCCTCATCCGGGGAGGCCCTCCATGTCCTTGTGTGGTCAAAAAAGTATGTATGTGATCCATAGCTTAATACCTCTCCCGACAGGTCGCGGCCCTGTAAGGCCCGGGTGGCGTGGGTCGTGTAAATGCACATAGAAGGGAGAGGTTAAACTGAGAGGAAGAAAGAAAGAAAGAAAGAAAGAAAGAAAGAAAGAAAGAAAGAAAGAAAGAAAGAAAGAAAGAAAGAATTATCTCGTGTAAGATTTTACAATATTAATGTAACCTCACAATGTATAAGCGAACTCAAATGTCTTGCATTTTAGATCATAGTACCTTTATGGAATCCAAAAAGCGGAGGTTCTCTCTTTTATTTAGGTGCGTATTAAATTATTCAATTTATTTGCTGGTTTATGAGAATAGTTAAAACAAAACTATAAACTATAATACCACTCATAATATGACGATTAAATGCATTTATACGGAACGTGTGAAATGTCGCGGGTTTAGAATGACAAGGTTCTATCTGACATTTTTAGCAAAATTGAGATTTTTGTTGCATTGAATTCTGCTACTTCACAGCTATCTACCATATAAATAATATGCTGATATCTCAATTATTGTTCGTGATAAAGTTAGTTTGAAAAGGTTCTAATCTGCATTGATTTTATTAACAACGAAACTTTTAAAATATTCTCCTGTAAAATTTACTAAACACTAGATAGAACCTTGTCATTCTGAGCCCTCGATGTGTAGAAAAGAACCGTCACATTGGGACCACTTTCTTCTATTTGCTTTACAAGCATATTGCGCTTCTCGATTTCCTATATCTATTTCAGATCTACACTTTCTGATTTAGAATGCAAATATTACGTATAGGATTAATAAGTTAATTTAGAAGTTTTATATAAAATGACAGAATAAACATACTGCAAACAGTAATGGACGAAAGAGCTTGGAATGACAGTGGAATCATAAAACCATTGACAGAATTACTCTCACGGAAGAAGGCTGGAGGCGGCGTGGAGAAATAATTACAGACTAAATGGAAGTACAAAAAACATAATTCGTGTGTTGGCGTACATAATGACAATCCAAAAATAACGCAGTTATTCAAGGAAAAGAGAGACGGCTTTGCGGATTGTAAATTACTATGCTTTATAACATAATATACTGACGAATAATTTATTTTAATTTTATGTATCTTAATTTAATTTATTTTAATTTAATGTAAATTCATTTGGCTTAAATTAATTTAATTTAAAATATTTTAATTTATTTTCTTTAATTTAATTTATTTTTGTTTAATTTATATTAATTTCATATAATTAATTTGCTTTATTTTAATTTAATTTATTTGAACTTAATTTCATTTATTTTAATCTAAATTAATTTATTTAACTTAATTTAATACACTTTAATTTAATTTAATTTAATTTAATTTAATTTAATTTAACTTCATTTTATTTTTTTTTCCTTTATTGTGCTAAAACAGCATGTTCCATTGCATACAATATTTGCAATACTTCATGCTATGTTTATGTTACATATTTCATAGTTCATAGTTGATATTCATATAGCAGTACATTATTGCAATATACAGAGTCCGTTAAAATAGATATTACAATCCAAAAATTAAAATAAATAAAAATTATCTACTCTACACAATATATTATCAACTAGCTAATTATAAATCTTATGCTTAAGTACATTACAAATCCACAATTAATTAATACATTACAAATACACAATTAAATTATCTATGTACTATATAGAATCAATCCGCTCGCCAGTTACAAAGCTTATGCCTAAATACATTATCAGAAAAATGTTGTACAAGTGTTGCAATATTACGTACTATGTTTATATTATTAATCGAATTTGATATATGTAGAATAGTTCATAGTTATCTAGCAATACACTACTGTAATAGATAGAGTCAAATTTAAATTATACCTTACAAATTCAAAATTTAACATATGTATTACAAATCCACAATTTAAATTGTACCTTACAAATTCACAATTTAAAATATTATACTTTACAAATCCACAAATTTAAAACATGCATTACAAATCCACAATTTAATTTATAAATTACAAATCCACAAATTTAAAATATGTATTAAAAATCCACAATTTAAATTGTACCTTACAAATTCACAATTTTCAGATATTATACATTACAAATCCAAAATTTTAAAATATGCATTACAAATCCACAATTTAAATTGTACCTTACAAATTCACAATTTAAAATATTTATTTTCATTTCATTTTAATTTAATGTAATTTAATTCAATTTATTTTAAAATAATTTAATTTAATTTGTTTCAATAAAATTTTACAGAAACTTTTACACCACATCCTCCAGGGTACCATATGCAAGAATTTCTTAAGCACTATTAAAGATTCTCTTGAGAAGATTTTAAACTGCTTATGTAGATGAAATTATTAGAGATCATTAATGTGGTTTTAAGAGTAATAGATTGACTATTGATAAGATTTTTGTATTCGACAGATACTGGAGAAAATATGCGAGTATAAGGGTACGGTACATCAGTTATTCATAGACTTCGAAAAGGCTTACGACTTGGTTAAGAGAGAAGTTTTTTTTTTTTTTATAAGTAATGGAAAAATTATAAATGAGCAATGAAAGAAATAGAAATAAGTAATGATAGAAATACGAATAAACAAATACAAAAGTTAAGGAAATAAATAAAAAGTAGAAAAATACAAAAAAGAAAAATACAGAAAATGAGAACAGATATAAAGAAATAAGGAAAATATAGGAAAGAGCAAGAAAATATAAAAATTAAAACTGAGATATAGAGAAAATGGAAGGAAATAAATGACAGTAAAAGGGAATAGGAGAAAATACGAAGGAATTAAGGAAAATGCATAGAAAGATATACAAAGTAATACTAACAAGAAACTAATGGAGGTAATATAGGGAACACCTTTAAGAACAGCTTAAAATATAACCTTATTAGCATTTCACTCCAACCATACTGATTTAAACTATCACTGACTACACTGTTACTTTTTTCTTTAGACATCATCCTGATTGTGCTGTATTTTCAAAATTGTCTCATAATAATCTCTTTCTATTATCTAATATCATTTGAAATATATTAACATTCTATGTATTTTAGTTTAATTCTGCTACACAGTTTATTTCAGTGTTTAATTAATAGTTCATAGTATTTTGTTGTTTAATTCATAAATAACTCTTGTATACATGTAACTCTCATCTAAATCCAATTGTTGAATTCTTTGTAACTTCATGCATATGTATATATACTTTTTGCTGGTTGAGTGGAAGAGAAGGCCTTGCGGCCTTAACTCTGCTAGCTAACATAAATCATTATCATTATTATTATTATTATTACTATTATTATTATTATTATTATTATTATTATTATTATGAAAGTATGCTAATATACATAACTAGGAAAATAAATGTAACGAAATGAAGAATAAATAAGAAAAAGAAGAAAAAGAAATAAAATGCATAGAAAGATGTAAAAAGTAATACTAAAAGAAAAGAAACTAATGGAGGTAATACAGGGAAGTTATGAAAGTATGCTGATATACATAACTAGGAACATAAATGTAACGAAATGAAGAATAAATAAGAAAAAGAAGAAAAAGAAATAAAATGCATAGAAAGATATAAAAAGTAATACTAAAAGACAAGAAACTAATGGAGGTAATACAGGGAAGTTATGAAAGCATGCTGATATACATAACTAGGAACATAAATGTAACGAAATGAAGAATAAATAAGAAAAAGAAGAAAAAGAAATAAAATGCATAGAAAGATGTAAAAAGTAATACTAAAAGAAAAGAAACTAATGGAGGTAATACAGGGATGTTATGAAAGTATGCTGATATACATAACTAGGAACATAAATGTAACGAAATGAAGAATAAATAAGAAAAAGAAGAAAAAGAAATAAAATGCATAGAAAGATATAAAAAGTAATACTAAAAGACAAGAAAGTAATGGAGGTAATACAGGGAAGTTATGAAAGTATGCTAATATACATAACTAGGAACATAAATGTAACGAAATGAAGAATAAATAAGAAAAAGAAGAAAAAGAAATAAAATGCATAGAAAGATATAAAAAGTAATACTAAAAGACAAGAAACTAATGGAGGTAATACGGGGTAGTTATGAAAGTATGCTGATATACATAACTAGGAACATAAATGTAACGAAATGAAGAATAAATAAGAAAAAGAAATAAAATGCATAGAAAGATGTAAAAAGTAATACTAAAAGACAAGAAACTAATGGAGGTAATACAGGGAAGTTATGAAAGTATGCTGATATACATAACTAGGAACATAAATGTAACGAAATGGAGAATAAATAAGAAAAAGAAGAAAAAGAAATAAAATGCATAGAAAGATATAAAAAGTAATACTAAAAGACAAGAAACTAATGGAGTTAATACGGGGTAGTTATGAAAGTATGCTGATATACATAACTAGGAACATAAATGTAACGAAATGGAGAATAAATAAGAAAAAGAAGAAAAAGAAATAAAACGAAAAGTAAATAGGGAATATGATGGAAAAAGAGGAGAGAAATAGAATTCATATGAACAAGCAGAAGGATTAAGGCAAAAGGATGGAAAGTAATTAATAAGACAAAGAAATTGAGAAAGAGGCGAAGATATCGACACAAGAAAGGAATATTAAGAAAACAGAAAGATCAACGAAAGAAAGAGATAAACAAAGACGAAATCATTCATAAAGACAGAAAGAATAAAACATGAGACAATATCTCTTGTTGTTTATTAGGTAGTATGACAATAATTTAGTAAAATTCTAGCAATCATTTTTTTTAGGTATTTCGTCATTATAACAAGATTAGGCAAAAAAAGATGCAATTTTGCCAAAAATAGCGACACGTCGCTGGTAAGTTGTTGCGGTGTGAAACGTGATTTGTGAACAGCAGAGTGCGCAGAGCGCCCTCTCCCACCTGCAATAACAACAATACCTCAGGAAGGCAGGGAGCCCAAGAACATCCTCACGGAATGGAGACATTAGCGGGATCGCGTGTGAGCCCCTGGTTGGACGCAACAGCGGGGTAACTGCCTCCTACTCATTGTGGTATTAGTCATGCATCACAAAACCTATTAACTGAAACCATTCCACAATTACTGAATGACTGGGAACAGCGTTGTTAATGAACTGCATACGACAACCTTGATAAGTCAAGATTCCATCAGAACGTCATTCAATAAATATTTATTTACTCTCCCCCTCTTCAAGTACAGAGACTTCTTAGAAACTACAATAACAGAGTATTAGTAAATACAGCAATAGTCAAATCTAAAGGCTGGTTCACAATAAACCGGGAACGGAAACGACAACGAAAACGAGAACGGAAATATTGTTAAATAATAGTACATTGTGCAACGAGCCTATAATGGTAATAATTAAGACGCAAGTATGTTTGTTTATGAAACGAGCGCAAGCGAGTTTCATAATTTTCATACGAGCGTCTTAATTACCATTATAGCAAGTTTCATACGACTTTTTATGCTCGACCATATTTCTAACTTGAAATTATTCAAAATTAGGTCATGTTATGGTTATGTGCGAACTGACCTGAATTGTGAGATGTGCGCAGACGCGAAAGTATTGATTTTTTCCGAGGTCGAATGTCATTGACCTTGATAGAGAATAAGATGAACGTTAGTCTGATATAACCTGGAAATTGATTTAGAATTGAAAAACGAGATGGCAAATTGAATTTATTTGAATATTATTTACAATTAACGCTAATTATTATAGTAAGAGAACTTAACCTCCTGCGACAGTATTGGATTTCCAGCCTCCGTGACTTTTCGCTAATTGTCTTTCGATTGCATATCCGAGAATAATCGATACTTGCGGTTTTATAACGGTACAAAGGTGACTTGTCATTGGCTGAACACCTGAACTTTAATGAATAGGTTTACTTTAATGAGGTGCATTAAAGGGCTACTACCAGGTGTATAATTACTACATTTCGGCATGGTCGAGCATAAATGTATTTAAATGTGAGCATTCACGACTAACTATTGTGAATGCTCGTATTTAAATGCATTTATTTCAACATTCTTTCCGTTCCTGTTCTCGTTATCGTTTCAATACTCGGTTTATTGTGAACCAGCCTTAAGTCTGATGTGAAAACTTACTCACGTACCTCAGAGTGTCGTTTTAGTACCTCTCATACTTTCAATATATAAAAGATGAGTAGAGTGAATACAATTTAAGTAGATAATAGTAGAATTAAATGCTAGAACTAGTCTTCTGTGAAAACGTGCTGGAGTTCCCCAGGGTTACGTTTTAGGACTTTTGATATTTTCAATGTACTGTATATAAACGATGGGCGAGTAAATACACATTAAGGGGTTCAGAACCTCAAAAATGACTAAATTTTTCAATTTTATTTTATTGTCTCATTGTATTCTACAGACCTCAGGGATTACAATGACATATGACACTTATTGTTTTGAAAATTGCAAAGTATTTTTCTTATCTTTTTTATTTATGTTGTACCTATCAATTATGTCGTCGATTTGCAAAAGAGGACACGTCCAAAATGACAAAGTGTTGGGTAATCGCAAAAAAGCCATAACAGACTTAAAAAATTAAAATGTTCATGGATCCTGAATGTATGTATCCATAGTAATCTAATTAGAAAAAATATATAAACATTTTAATTTATTAATGTAGTTATAGTTCTTGCGACTTTCAACACTTTGTTATTTTTTACATGTCCTCCATTTGCAAATCGACGACAAAATTGATGTTTCTTGTCAACTTTGAATGAAGTTTTAAAAAAATTGCATTTTTTTAAACATATGACCCATTATCCCGGCTTCTACCCAAAATACAAAGCTCAAATTTTAACCACATGTTCTCCATGGACATTTCCTTCTTTTAAGCAAGGGACATGTTTCTAAATTGTATAGTTTAAAATTAAAGGAATAAATTATCTCTGTTTTTCTTTCCAAAATTCAGTTTCATAACAAACAATTTTTAATTTGTAAATTTTTAATTTTTTTTATTTTATTGTGTTATTTTACGACGCTGTATCAACATCTAGGTTATTTACCGTCTGAATGAAATGAAGGTGATAATGCCGGTGAAATGAGTCCGGGGTCCAGCACAGAAAGTTACCCAGCATTTGCTCGTATTGGGTTGAGGGAAAACCCCGGAAAAACCTCTACCAGGTAACTTGCCCCGACCGGGATTCGAACCCGGGCCACCTGGTTTCGCGGCCAAACGCACTGACCGTTACTCCACAGGTGTGGACGTAAATTTTTTATAATAACTAAAGGCACTTGTGTCTAAATGAACAGGCTTCCTGTAATATGTGGTAAAAGTTTCATCTTTCTACGAAAGTTTCTGAGGAAATGGGTCATGAACTTGGTGAAATTTAACATTGTGGAAATAGGCGATTCCGAACCCCCTTAAGTAGATACTAGTCGTATTAAATGCTAGTATTAGTCTTCTGTAAAAACGTGCTTTAGGGCCTCTCCTGCTTTCAATATATATAAAAATGATGGGTGGAGTGAATACAAATTAACTAGATATTATACTACTAAATGCTAGTACTGGTCTACAAAGAAAACGTGCCGGAGTTCCACAGGGTTCCGTTTTAGGACCTCTCCTACTTTCAATGTATATGAACGATGGGTGGAGTGAATAAAAATTAAATAGATACCTGCAGTAATAAGTATCAATGCTAGTAATTTCTTCTAGTTCATATTACAATTACTAGTTTTTTTTTTTATTTTGTGTAAATCTTTCACTTGTGCTCAGAAGAGAATACCGGATTAACTCCATTACCTACTTTCTATTCAACTGTCCAAACTACATGTGGTGGACTATGATTTTTACAACAATTATTAACACTTATTACTTAAAGTTGGCCATAATTATTTTAAACAACCAACAGTGTCTATGAGATAATTTATGTAGTTCTAACCTCAATTTTCATTTAATAAATTTTAACAACAATTTAATTACTTTGAGTGACAATTTAATAAGTTTTAGTTATTTTGTGAAAGTTCTGACTCAGACAATGGTGTAAATAATGAGAATGTTAGCTTGAATTAGCATACTGTTGTGCACTGAACACCAATATCTACAGTTACACAAATTTAATAGTCAGGATCACTAAAAATTGATTTTTTTGCTGTCGAATAAATTATAATTAGCAGTTATTCTTTAAAATTTCATTTCGTTGTGACTATTCGATGTTCGTATCGTTTTCTAATGGCCCATGCTTCATTTCTATACATAGACTAAGTGTTGTACCCAAAATTTTATATTGAGTAATAATAAAATATAAATAAAATAAGAAATGTTCAAAGAAAGCACAAAACAAAAGAATCAGGAAAGGCAAATAATTCACTTATATGTATACGATAATACGCTAATACTGGAGCAATGGTAGAATGAAAATAAAAGAAAATATAGACGTTGATATAAATGTAGTGAGCAGTCGGTTTATCTACGATGAATCTTAAAAATCCAGCATTGTAAACGAATTTTCGCCCATTTTTATAATAGTAGTCTTTATTTTAAGCCTCATTTAACTAAAAATAACATACGGAGTTACAATGAAGCAGTGACACGACGAAAATCGATGCCGGTCGTTATTGGATATGTCACATAGTTTACTTATTCATAACATAATTTAATGTGGATTCAATTTCGTGTCCTCTGGTAGTTTTAACTATTCTTCAGAGATTATTAAATACAGATGCTGCCTTCTGTAAGCAACTCAAAGCTAGAGAGAGGAAGGGATATATCACATGCATTGGCAGACATGAGGTATATTGAACAAGATCGTAGAAAAATTACTGTACTTGCAGCCTTCACGTCCACCAAAAATTATGACAGAATTTGACCTACTTGTAATTGAAACATCTGCTATGTAGGCAGGTATTTTGAAACGATGAGATAACATGGCAATAACGGAGCAATGTTAGAATCAAACTATAATGGAAAACCGAAGTGCTTTTAAAATGCCAGTTGCTTTATCAACTACACGTAAATCTCAGGTTTTTCTAACGGGAATCGAATCGAGGCCGTTAAAATTGTAAGAAAGTGATCTACCAATCGGTTATAGGAGGACAAAAAAGTGTAATACAAATTAAATTCCGTAATTATATAGATATCTAATGAGAAGTATTATAAAAACTATTCTAATTATCATGTAACAATAAAAAGTAATGCCACACTCTTAAGAGTGTTCGAACACCTAATTAATTTATGTAAGAACTTACAAAGTCCTACAACTATATACATAATTGCGCGAAATCTTACTAATGACTTGGTTAATAACAAAAAATAACATCGGACTTAATTTATATGAATAGATAACGTTCAATAAATATGTATTATTTATGACAAATACAGGGTGTTTCATGACCTTTACATCAAACTCATAGAGATGACATCTCGCATGGAGGACCATTTTTGTTAGAAAACCAATTTTTTTCCGACGTGTTGTTTAGAATATATGCACTCCTGTTTTAAACGCATCCCAACATTCGTTTGAGTGACAAAGTTTGCAATGTTTAACCGAGTCATACAATTTTATATTATAATATATTATATTATATTATATTATTATTATTATTATTATTATTATTATTATTATTAGCCTACTACTTTACTATATTACAGTATTATGATGTACCGAAGTACATATCATATTTCCGTGCGTCAACACCTGTGGAGTAACGGTTAGCGCGTCTGGCCGCGAAACCAGGTGGCCCGGGTTCCATTCCCGGTCGGGGCAAGTTACCTGGTTAAGGTTTTTTTCCGGGGTTTTCCCTCAACCCAATATAAGAAAATGCTGGGTAACTTTCGGTGATGGACCCCGGACTCATTTCACCGGCATTATCACCATCTCATTCAGACGCTCAATAACCTGAGCTGATGATAAAGCGTCATAAAATAACCTACTAAAATAAAAAATATATATATTTCCGAGCAGGAATTCTGCGCTATCATATGATGAAGGGTGGACAGAACAGAGAAGAATTCTCTCCGGCACCGGGACTCGAACCCGGGTTTTCAGCTCTACGTGCTGAAGCTTTATCCACTAAGCCACACCGGATTCCAGTTCCGATGCTGGATTCAATCCCCTCAGTTTAAGTTCTACCTCTCAGTTTTCCCTTTGGTGGCCTACCCTCATGTACTGTCACAGAATATGTGACAGTGTGGCACAATGTCCAACACATTATGTACAGAGGTGCACTCATTACGAGTGACTAAGTGGCTGGGATCCGACGGGATGAGCACAGTCTTGAATCACTAAGTGTTTACTTACGCATATCATATTATGATATTTCTGTGAAGGAATTCTGCGTTATCATATATGATGAAGGATGGACAGAACAGAGAAAAATTCTGAGGAGATTCGATCCGGCATCGGAACTGGAATCCGGTGTCGCTTAGTGGATAAAGAATCATCATGTAGAGCTGAAAACCCGGGTTCGAGTCCCGGTGCCAGAGATAATTTTTCTCTGTTCTATCCATCCTTATACGAGTCATACAACCTTTACCATAACATTATTCGTAGATCTGTGTCCACTAAGTTCACAAGAAATTTTTTTAAGCTAACATTGCTGTAATTTATTTGTTATGATCACATCAACATCCATCCCTCAACGTGTCTCCGTGCCTAATGTCTTGTTGCCGAGGTCATAGTCTGTGTTTGAGCTTTGTGTTCGTACTGTGGATTATCTGAAGAGCTAAACAGAGCATCTTCCTACAGGTCTTCTAGAACATAATGCCGCTACTCAAGGAGAACGTGAACATGTGGTTCCAGCATGATGGATTCACACCGCAATACACTCTTGATGCGCGAGCACATCTCAGCAACACCTAACGGGAGAGGTGGATAGAGAGAGGGGGGGGGGAAACCTTTGCGTGGCCAGCGTGATCGCCCGACTTAACGCTCCTTGATTTTTTCTTTGGGGAAATGTGAAGAGCGTGGTATACACCATAAGAGTTCGACGGTCAATACTACTACGATGTCATGCATGCAATGCGATTCATGGCGAACACTTTGAATACCTGTTGTAAACGTTATGTAGAAATTTAAACTGTACATAAACACCTGCTGTAAATTGAACGGCATTAAACTGTATGGAAGTAAATTAAGTAATTCATTGTGTCATAACCTATGTGTATGTGAATTTAAGTATTCAGTTTTATGTAACGGCTTTTTAAAAATATATTCTTGAATTTTTTAAACGCAATTTTCAGAGCTGCACTGAATTATAGTATCTGAATAACCTATTTTGTACGCTATCTAACGACATCTTTAATTCTTTTTTTTTTGTAATTATTCTTATAGTCAGAAAGAAAATTTAAAATAGAGCTATGTGCTCAAATAATAGTAATATGCGTTACAAGAGCGGTATGTTGAAGTTTTCATGTTCGAGGAAAAGTTTGAAAAAGCGAAACGTACTTGAGCATTTTTAATTTCCGAGAATTGAAAGAAAACATACCGCTCGTGTATCGTACATTATTTTGTGCGAAGATCGTTTATTACATACCTGAAAGAGGAATTTCTAATTAGTTGCAATGAAATCTCTGTCTTGGTTTCTGTTCAATGAGGCAAATTTGCAAAACAAAAATATCTATCTTCAATATTGTTGCTTTAAAATGTTTTCTGTGTTTACTATACTCCAGTAGGCCGTGATATACATCTGTCTTTCCCCCCCCCAGTCTATGATGAGTCTGGAATCTTGTTGATATTTTCACGGCTTCCTTAATGTTACTTGCATCACGAATGCAGTAACTTTAGTGGAGTTGTAGAGTTTACTTAATTTTTGCAAATATTTAAAAACAATAATTAGCAGTGCAATTTAGGTGAAATTGCAGTGGTAAGTTTCCAATTTATAATTATTACTATATTGAACGTCTTTAAAAATAATATGTTAAAAGCCTAAAGCAGTAAAATCAATATGTCACTTAAGCGGCAAGAAGAGGGAAATTGTTATGTGTGTTAGGTTGGGAATACTGAATGTGGAATTTTTTACTTTCCGCGGATTGGTTTTGTGCGGAAACCAAGCAACTACGCACGATCTCGCACAAAAATATTTTAACTGCCCATTACATTTAAACGGTAGTTGTCGCAAACATAATTTTGTATATGATTAATATATACGCCATAAAGAGTTGAATGTACAATTTTTAACAAATTTGGAGATATGAATGTTTTTTTTTCATACTGTTTTGCATGGAATTACGCTCCTGTATTCTACTCTGTTTATAGTTCTAGTGACTGGTCAGGTATGAAACTCCTACTACATCCCGAAGTATATTTATTTCAATGACGGCTCTAAAAACTGGACTTTTACATGGAGGGCGGGAATATGGAAAGTTTTTATTTTTCATCGAAAGCCGGGCTTTTCTTTTTCGAAAACTATAGGAGATTTATTTGCTTTAACAAACGTGCTAATAAACGTCAATGGGAATAAAAAAGAATGCATTATATGACTCGAAATCACGATTTTAATGGCGTGACGTCACATCATAATCTATGTTACTCCAACAGCAATTGTCGCATTCAAACGGGATGAAAGTTTTTTGTTCATCATATTTATATCCCTGTCAGTTACTAGTTCTTTGTCCGTTGTATGATTTTACTATCTCATCTATTTCCACACAAAAAAAAAAAAAAAAAAAAAAAAAACGCATGAAGAAATATTATGTCCAGTACTGTATAGTATCCCAATGTTGAAAAACACATCGATCTCGTACATATTTTGTACGGGACATCACTTTATTTTTACTTCAATTTTTATTGTAGTCTACCCGAGTTTTTGAATGTACTTCACTCCCACCCCTTCTACTAATAAAGTTCAACCGTCCTGCGCACAGATCCAAGACCGCATATACAGTCATAGTAGCCTTACGGTCATAGTAAACAGTACGTTCCAAAAATATGTTCGCGTTTTCCAGTGACGAAATATTGAATCATTTTCGCACAGGTACTGTCGCCCATTTGCCTACGTCGTATTCCGGTTTCCCCCACCAGCATTTATTCGCCAGCTAGTGGCTGGGCTGTCTTAGCTCTTTTCTGAGAACATTAATTTCTGTTAGGAATTGGACGTCTATGTAATATAATTATACAACTCTTTAAAATTACTTAAATAAAAGGGCCTCGTTAAGAAATTAACTGTCTCGTGATTTCCTCCCTTTCTACGACCCTATGATATAACCACTTGGACGGACAGTAGATAGCATGTCTGAGTAATTTTATCTTTTCGGATCGGGCAGAAGTGAAGATTGAATTTACAGTACGTAAGGTACTCTTTTACAGAGTACTAGGTACAGAATTATTTCAACATGAGTTACTAATTCGAAGGACGAAACTGGTAATTGGGATTAGGTGCAATAGTCTATAATGTGATAATATGCACATTAGAACTGAAGCCTGTATGGAAATGAACGGCCACCATTTTCAAAAATGTGTTTAAATATCCATATTATGATTATTTTTCATTTTAACTTCATTCTCTATATTGTATGCTAATGTGCTGTAGACGGTATAGTGTACACTGCATAATGAATACGTTCACATGGATAGCTCAGTTTGTGAGTAAAACACTCATTGTTAATACTGTACTGTATTTTGATTAAACAAAAACTTAATGAAAATGATCAAACTCAGAAGCGCGATATTTCAAAGTTTACGAAAATGGATGAACTACTTTTCTTCCCTCTTATACCTAGTAAAGTGATTTGTTTGTAAATTACCGTCAGTATCATCGAACTCCAGTCGTGGAAGGGGATAGCAAACGGCGTTGATCCAGAGGTATAGCCAGATTAATACTAAAAATGTTAGTAAAAATAAAATGATGTCCCTGTACTTCGCAATTACATACTTGCCATATTAGCGATTGACTTGGATGCATATTACAACATTCCCCCCTTTCCCCACACACCCACACATCCAACCGCCCCCACCACGCACGCACACACACACACACACAAAATTAGCACACAATTCATTCCATACTGGTTAATTTCTTGTTAGGTCTTATTTTGTCATCCTTTTCGTTTTGTTTTTATTTAGTTATTTAACGAAACTGTATCCACTACGGGGTTATTTTAGCGTGGATGGAATTAGTTATAGAGAGAGGGTATTTGGCCAGATGAGACCGACGATTCGCCATAGATTACCTGACATTCGCGTTACGGTTGGGAAAACCTCGAAAATAAACTCAGTCAGATAATCAGCTCAAGCCGGAATCGAACCCGCGCCCGAGCGCAACTCAACTTTTTGTTTTCATTAAGACTCTTTTTCCAAATATTTGTACTGTGGGAAAATTTCTTTCAGTGGAAATCCAGATTTTATTGTAACATAATTAATTTAATTTCACATATTTATGTCTTATTATTGTGATTTTTTTTTTTCCTCGCTGTTATTTATACTCGCTTTAATATCTTTGGTCATATCGCGTGTTAATCTTTGGTTGAAATCCGAAGGCCTGTGTACTATTTTTGAGACTGGTTCTATTGTTGTGAACTAGATGGCGACTGCATATGTATTACTGATTTGTTATGAATTTGATTTCGGTGATGAATGAGGCCGGTGATATTCAGGGAATTTCCTGGCATTTGCCTTCCGGTTGAGGAAAAGCTCTAAAAACCTCACCCAGGAAATTCAACCCGACTGGGAATCGAACCCGGGCCCTCTGCGTAAGAGACCAGCATGCTGATCCCTACACCACAGAGGTGATCTATTGTGTTTTGTACAACCTTTTGTTTTAATTAAGAATCTCATCCCTGGACTTCGTCTCAAGGAAATTTATTTGAGTGAAAATCTAGCTCTCATTACTGTATTTTTCTTTTACGTATGTACACTGCACCTGAAGCTTAACGTGCTTACGGCTGCATATCTGTGAATGGTAGGCCTACTTATAGCCGAACGGTCGCGCTCTTCTACAAGTACAGCACGTCGCAACGTGAACTTCACTCGGGGTTTGGTATGGATGATAATTATATGTCAATTAATGATGACCGAATGAGCCCGAGGTCCAGCGCCGAAAGATACCCAGCAATTCTTTTTCGATTGGTTGAGGAAAAAAATCCAACCAGGAAACTTTTCCCAACCAGAATTCGAACCCAGGCCCGCTCGTTGCAAGGTAACACTGCTGTTACTCTAAATCGGTCGACTTCCTATGTTATTAAGAGATATTTAACAAAAAAAATAAACTCAATAACTAAATAATACGTTTGTATATAGCATTCATTCGCACAAAAAGGATAGCAGACAGAAAGACAGACTTAACGGAAACATGTAAGCAGTAACAAAAACAGAATTGTACAATTCCACAAACATCAAAACAGAAACGACTAGAACTGAATAACTGAACAATGTTATTAATGATATGTCAAGATTACCAACATAACAAAAAGTAACAACTAAACAATAAGCGAAAGCCAGCGGCATATGGCCTTGGCGATTGTTATTCAACTGCTTTTACGCGGGATATAGAGTCTACAATTTAGGCTTTTGTCATAGAAATATCGACTCATTTCTTATCGAAATAGCTTATCACATGTTAGTGTACACATATGTAATGAAAAATTTATTACCATTTTTTATACTTTTTGGATACACAACAGTTCAAAACACTTTCATTGTTAAAAAATACATTTTCCAACAGAAATAAAATATTCTGTCTATAATACATTTTAAAAATTGTAAAGAAATCTCATTACTTTGAAATAAAAGCATAACTTCTGTAGGCTATTAAAAGAATTTTTTTTATTCTTGATACAAAATAAATTTCGAATAACTGAATGATTGTATTTATGTTCTCTTGTACAGCACGCTGCACCGCTATGGTATGGATGATGATGATGATGATGATGATGATATGTGAATTAATAATGGCGATATGAGTCCGAGGTCCAATGCCGAAAGTTACCCAGCAATTCTGCTTCAATTGCTTGAGGGAAAACTCCGGAAAAAAACCTCAACTAGGTAACTTGTCCCAACCAGGATTTGAACCCTGGTCCGCTCGTTTAACAGTCCGACGTACTAACCATTACTCCACAGAGGTGGATTATAATAACGTTTGTGCAAACTGCAAAAATAAATGCTGAACAAAAATTATTTTTAATTAGTAAGTTATGTCTACGTGTATCAAAACCGCAATGATAATAAAATTAAGCCATTTGCGGCTCCATGTTTGTAACATCTAATTTGAAATACATTGTTATGTTAGTGGCAGAGATTGTCTCCAATTTTTGCTGTCGCTCTTTTAACTAAGACGAGAAAACCACATTAATTTTCCATTAAGTTTAGCTAATAGCGATTCATGATTACTACAGTCGAACGTTCTAGTGAAATCATAAAATAGTATAACTTCTTGAATTCACTGTTTAATGTCACTACTACATCATTTATTAGGTCACATACAGCTTTTCCTATCACACTTTCTCTCCTGAAACTAAGTTTT
The DNA here is from genome assembly GCF_040183065.1 of Periplaneta americana. Taxonomy (NCBI): domain Eukaryota; kingdom Metazoa; phylum Arthropoda; class Insecta; order Blattodea; family Blattidae; genus Periplaneta; species Periplaneta americana. The sequence continues at coordinate 33,793,911 of NC_091131.1, read as the reverse complement.
TTCCTTGCTTAATAATTTCATTGCATCATTATATTCGAGGTGTCTATGCAGTCTCTTGTAGATTAGATTTTCCACTATACAGTCTCTCGTACATTAGATTTTCCACTATACAGTCTCTCGTACATTAGCTTTTCCACTATACAGTCTCTCGTACATTATCTTTTCCACTATACAGTCTCTTATACATTAGATTTTCCACTGTACAGTCTTTCGTACATTAGCTTTTCCACTATACAGTCTCTTGTACATTAACTTTTCCACTATATAGTCTCTTGTGCATTAGCTTTTCCACTATACAGTCTCTTGTACATTAGCTTTTTCACTGTCAACCATTTATTTCAACAATTATTTCAAGTATTTTTATAAGGAATATGTTATACAAGAATTTTAAGTCTAATTCAATGGTTCGTAGATTATGTAGATACATTTTTTCAGGAATCCGAACTTTTAACGTAAACTAAGAATTCAAGCTAATGGGTTGCGTTTCATTACTCTGATGCCAAAAGGGAATTGAAGACACTAGAAAAGGTCACAATATTCAACAGAAATGAAATCTCAGAACGCAATATCACTGATAGAATTCCTCCTTTTGATTATGCTGAAGATGAATTTGAATTGGTTTCAGGATTTAATGTTGGTATGCCTCTAAATGAATTTTTAATGTATTAGATTTATGTGCAAACCTTAGCACGTCAAATAGCAAACACAATTGAAGAGTCCACTGCAAGAATGATGGATGTCATTTGGAATACATTTTGCAGGAGAAGCAATTGAAAGTTTGAAATGCTTAGCGCTCAAAGCTTAACTGTGATTTTCCAGTCATTACTGAACAATGACTATCAGTGTTAATGCCATATAACTCTCTATGTACATTCTATATGTCTTAAGCTATGCATTGACAGTCTTGGTTCATTTTCGACAAAAAGTGACATCCATCTTTCTTGCAGTGGACTCTTCAATTTTATTATACTTTTACGATATGAAGCTTATTTGTGGAAAAATTCGCCTCAATCTAACTTCCCTTTATACTTCAAATGTTGGTATTAGTCTGGTATGATATATATCGCTCTTGCTTTCAAGACACGGTCGCCGAAATCGTCTGTCTTTTGAGCACCAGAAGGCCGAGAAAAAGATCATTAAGCTAGTATACCAACAGAAAACGTAGCAGACTGGGAACAAAATAAAAGGAGGGAAAAGCGGAGGGAAGGACGAGGAAGGAACAACTTAGGTGTTTCTTGCTCGGCGGGACTGCCAGAAAACAATCCTGGAGACAATACCAGTGCACGAGGAAGTGCTGCATTCATTAACAAATGAGCAGCGATGCCCACGCCCACACTGATTTTCGTGTGCATTCATACTCCACAAATTAAGCAAGATCTTTAAAAGAGTTGCAGAGGATTTGAGAAAATCGTATGAGTGCGTTTAAAATTTGTACAGGAATAAGCTTATTAGGATAATGAAATTAGAATAACTATGATAAATACGTTTTGTTGTAATATTTAACTGTGTCTAATGAACGGAATGAAATATGCAATCCTCCAATAATAATAATAATAATAATAATAATAATAATAATAATAATAATAATAATAATAATAATAATAATAATAATAATAGAATAATAATATAATAATAGACTAATAATAATCATAATAATCATAATAATAGAATAATAATAGACTAATAATAATAATAATAATAATAATAATAATAATAATAATAATACTTACTTACTGGCTTTTAAAGAACCCGGAGGTTCATTGCCGCCCTCACATAAACCCGCCATCGGTCTCTATCCTGAGCAAGATTAATCCAGTCCCTACCTCTCTCCCTCAAATCTGTTTTAATATTATCTTCCCATCTACATCTCGGCCTCCCCAAAGGTCTTTTTCCCTTCGGCCTCCCAACTAACATTCTATATGCATTTCTGGATTCGCCCATACGTGCTACATGTCCTGCCCATCTCAAACGTCTGGATTTAATGTTCCTAATTATGTCAGATGAACAGTACAATGCGTGCAGTTGTGTGTTCTGTAACTTTCTCCATTCTCCTGTAACTTCATCCCTCTTAGCCCCAAATATTTTCCTAAGCACTTTATTCTCAAATACCCTTAACCTATGTTCCTCTCTCAACCATGCAGAACAACCGATAATATAACTGTTTTATAAATTCTAACTTTCAGATTTTTCGACAGCAGACTGGATGATAAAAGTTTCTCGACCGAATAATAACAGGCATTTCCCATATTTATTCTGCGTTTAATTTCCTCCCGAGTGTCATTTATATTTGTTACTGTTGCTCCCAGATATTTGAACATCTCCACCTCTTCAAAAGATAAATTTCCAATTTTTATATTTTCATTTCGTACAATATTCTCGTCACGAGACATAATCATATTCTTTCTCTTTTCGGGATTTACTTCCAAACCTATCTCTTCACTTGCTTCCAGTAAAATTCCCGTGTTTTCCTTAATCGTTTGTGGATTTTCTCCTAAGATATTCACGTCATCCTCATAGACAAGCAGCTGATGTAACCCGTTGAGTTCCAAACCCTCTCTGTTATCCTGGACTTTCCTAATGGCATACTCTAGAGCAAAGTTAAAAAGTAAAGGTGATAGTGCATCTCCTAATGTATAATGGTTAAACATTTCAAATTCTTTCATAATTTTTTTCCTTTTGCTCTAGGTAGGTCTAATATTAGATGTTATACGTAGTAAAGTGGGATAGAAACGTAAGAGGAAAGAAATTCTTTTGAGACTATTTAGAATAAGTATTTTTTAATGACTTATGAAGAAGTAACGCCATTTTCAGGAAAATTAGTAGACTACATTACATGTGGAAGTACGCCATAGTAAGCGATTAATGAGTACTGAATAAATAACAGAACAAGTGAGAGCAGCGTACAAAAAAATTAAGGATTAGTTGAAAATAAATAAGGAAATCTGAAACGAATAAATATATAAAGAAGGGAAAGGAAAGTAGTAGCATCAACGATAGACGGAAAGCAAAGAAAAGAAGAAGAGAAAACAAAGCAGGCAGGGAAAAAAAAAAAACAAAAAAAGCGAGAAAGAAAATTGAAAGGAAAGCAACGGACTAAAATTTAAGAAAAAAATGAAGAAGGAAAGAAAAACTTGCGGAAAGAAAATTTGAAAGAAGACAGAAAGAAAAAAAACAAGAAGTTGAAAACACAAAGTGTAAATTGAAAGAGAAAATGAGAATAGTGCAAAAAATAGTATAAAACCAAATAAAAATAAAACTAAATTAAAAAGGAAAGATAAACGAAAGAAAGGAGAAATCAGAAGGACTATAAAAAGGAAATAGAGAAGAAAAGGGGGGGAAAAGAAAGGAAAAAATTAGAAGGAAATATTAGGAAGAAATGAACTACAGAAAGGAAATTAAAACACAACAAAGGAGAGAAAGAGAAAACGAGTTAAAGAAAGAAACGTTACAGAACTAAAAGAAAATGGAAAGAAAAAGAAGTATAAGAGAGAAAAACAAAATGAGAGGAAAAACAAAAGAGAAATAAAAACAAAAAATGAGTAAGAGTGTAATTAGAAAAAGGAAGAGGGGAGAGAAGGGAGATCATATGTGAGGGGGGGGGAAGTGTTGTGCTAGCTGCAAATGTCGGTATTCCCCATGGTTTGGTGTTAATGGTTTGGGAACTGACGGGACTAATGCAAGGAAAAGCTTCAGTGCTCTGTAAGTGCTACACACAATTCATAACTGAATTTGTCGTTACAAATTTCAGCTTGAATTCCCGGTAAAGGTATGAATAAGAGGCATTAATACAAATAACAATAAATTACTAATAGGTAAGAAAATTTATTTCTATATACATATCAACACTTCCAAAGAAACCAATCGATTATCAGCTGTTACGTAAGTTGCAAAATGGAGTTTGCCGTTAGAGAGGCTCGGAGCTTTCGTGCAAAACAAATGCGCAGCGTAAGAGAGTTTCACGAATTATTATATTAACATAAAGACAAGGTTTTCCGCGGGGCATGAAGCTTAAGGGTCGGAATCAAAACACAGAATTTACATACCGAATGTACTATTCTGCCGGCCAAATTTGGCGCGATTTGTCTCTGAAACCTGGATTTTGAATTTGAAAAGGTACAGTGGAATGAATGAATGAATGAATGAATGAATGAATGAATGAATGAATGAATGAATGAATGAATGAATGAATGAATGAATGAATGAATGAATGAATGAATGAATGAATGAATGAACTTATGAACTTTTAAAGACTTATTAAAAGAGTGTTGGATTGGATATCACTAACAATTTATCTCCTTGGAGACATAAAAATAATAATTGAAAAATGTTTAATTGCCTATTACTACTCTAACATTATTTTGTTTTCTTTCTTTGAAAATATAAAAAAACAACAAGAGTGTTGGATTGGATTGGAGATTACTAATATTGTTTTATTTCCTTGAAAACAGTAAAAAAAACTATTAAAAGAGTATTGTTGGATTGGATATCACTAACATTTTCTTATTTATTTGTAAACGTAAAAGTAATAATTTATTAGAAAAGTGTTGGATTGGAATTAGAACAGTGTTTAATTGGATATTACTAGTTTTGTTTCTATTGAAATATAAATAAAAATTAAGAGTGTTGGATTGGAGTGGAGATCACGAACATTTGTTTAGTTTCCTTGGTAACAGTAAGGAAAATATTATGGTATTGGATATTATCATTTTCTTACATCCTTAGAAACATAAAAATAATAATTAGAATAGTGTTTATTTGGATATTGCTAGTCTAATATTATTTTGTTTTGCTTCTTAGGAAATATAAAGAAACAACAAGAGTGTTGGATTGGATTGGAGATCACGAACATTTGTTTTGTTTCCTTGGTAACAATAAAGAAAATATTAATATAGAATTGTATTGCATATTACCATTTTCTTACTTCCTTGGAAACATAAAAATAATAATTAGAATAGTGTTTAGTTGGATATTGCTAGTCTAATATTATTTTGTTTTGCATCTTTTCAAATATAAAGAAACAACAAGAGTGTTGGATTGGATTGGATTGGAGATCACGAACATTTGTTTTGTTTCCTTGGAAACAGTAAAGAAACTATTAAGAGATTACTGTATTGGATATTATCGTTTTCTTATTTCCTTGGAAATATACAAATAAAAATTAGAATAGTGTTTAGTTGGATATTGCTAGTCTCATATTATTTTGTTTTGCTTCTTAGGAAATATAAAGAAACAACAAGAGTGTTGGATTGGATTGGATTGGAGATCAAGAACATTTGTTTTGTTTCCTTGGAAACAGTAAAGAAACTATTAAGATTGTGTTGTATTAGTAGATATTACCATTTTCTTACTTCCTTCGAAACATAAAAATAATAATTAGAATAGTGTTTAGTTGGATATTACTAGTCTAATATTATTTTGTTACGCTTCTTTGGAAATATAAAGAAACAACAAGAGTGTTGGATTGGTTTGGATTGGAGATCATGGACATTTGTTTTGTTTCCTTGGTAACAGTAAAGAAAATTTTAAGATAGTGTTGTATTGGATATTAGGCCTACAATTTTCTTACTTTCTTGGAAACATAAAAATAATAATTAGAGTAGTGTTTAATTGAATATTACTAGTCTAATATTATTTTGTTTCGCTTCTATGAAAATATAAAGAAATAATAATGGTGTTGGATTGGAGTGGAGAACAGTAAAATTTGTTTTGTTTCCTTGGAAACAGTAAAGAAACTGTTAATCGTGTGTTTGTATTGGATATTACCATTTTCTTACTTCCTTGGAAACATACAAGTAATAATTAGAATAGTGTTTAATTCGATATTACTAGTCTAATATTATTTTGTCTTGCTTCTTTTGAAACATAAAGAAACAACAAGAGTGTTGGACTGGTTTGGATTGGGTATCACGAACATTTGTTTTGTTTGCTTGGAAACAGTAAAGAAAATATTAAGATAGTGTTGTATTGGATATTACCATTTTCTTACTTCCTTGGAAACATAAAAATAATAATTATAGTAGTGTTTAGTTGGATATTACTAGTCTAATATTTTGTTTTGCTTCTTTGGAAACATAAAGAAATAATAAGAGTGTTGGATTGGATTGGATTGTTGATCACGAACATTTGTTTTGCTTGCTTGGTAACAGTAAAGGAAATATTGAGATAGTGTTGTATTGGATATTACCATTTTCTTACTTCCTTGGAAACATAAAAATAATAATTAGAATAGTGTTTAATTGGATATTACTAGTCTAATATTATTTTGTCTTGCTTCTTTGGAAATATAAAGAAACAACAAGAGTGTTGGACTGGGTTGGATCAGATTGGAGGTCACGAACATTTGTTTTGTTTTATTTGAAACAGCAAAGAAACTATTAAGATAGTGTTGTATTAGATATTACCATTTTCTTACTTCCTTCGAAACATAAAAATAATAATTAGAATAGTGTTTAATTGAATATTACTAGTCTAATATTATTTTGTCTTGCTTCTTTGGAAATATAAAGAAACAACAAGAGTGTTGGATTGTGTTGGATCAGATTGGAGGTCACGAACATTTGTTTTGTTTTCTTGGAAACAGCAAAGAAACTATTAAGATAGTGTTGTATTAGATATTACCATTTTCTTACTTCCTTGGAAACATACAAATAATAATTAGAATAGTGTTTAATTGGATATTACTAGTCCAATATTATTTTGTCTTGCTTCTTTGGAAATATAAAGAAACAACAAGAGTGTTGGATCGGGTTGGATCAGATTGGAGGTCACGAACATTTGTTTTGTTTTCTTGGAAACAGCAAAGAAACTATTAAGATAGTGTTGTATTAGATATTACCATTTTCTTACTTCCTTGGAAACATACAAATAATAATTAGAATAGTGTTTAATTGGATATTACTAGTCCAATATTTTGTTTTGCTTCTTTGGAAACATAAGTAAACAATAAGAGTGCTGGATTGGATTGGATTGGATTGGAGATTACTAATATATATTTTATTTTTAGGAAAAGGAAATCAACAAATAAAGTTGTATTATCTTAAGTTTGAGCAACAAAGTTATTTGCTTCCTTTCAGTTGAATAGTGTAATTAGAAATTTCTGTCGACATTCTTTCCGGCGCCTGTAATAACATTTGGTTATGGACCATTATCGCGAAATGTATAAAAGATGAATACATTTTCATGGAGGATGGCAGTTCGTTATGATTGCGAGCAGGTGGTAGGTCAGAGCTCGGAGAATTTGTAAGAGAATGAATGAAATGCATGAAATCTCGGACCAAAAATTTTAAGGTTCGTTGGAGATGATTGTTTAGAAAATGTATTCCTGCGCGGCGGGAGAGGAGTCATTTAAGCGCACTGGCCCTTGTCTGTGTATATAGATCTGCTACGGTAATATATCATCCGTGAACGATCTTGTATTTTAAAATCAGAAAGCTAGAAGGCAAGGGCTGCGAGATCCTTCTCTCTCTCATTAATAAACACATGCAAAAACCCCCTGAAGCTAAATACCAGGTAAACGCTTCCACGCAGACCATGTTCGCAAGCTTCCAGGATCGACTTAAATTTTCTTACGAACAACAAGGGTCATATGAATTGTGCTATGTATAAAAAAATCTGGGATTTCGGTAAGTGTTCAATTCACCGATTACGAAACATTCATTCATTGTTTTCTGTCCAAAGGCAGGTCTTTCACTGCAGACCCAGCATTCTCCAGTTTTTCCCATTTTCTGCTTTCCTTTTAGTTTCCGCATACGATATCTTCTTCTGCCCCGAACTTTTCTACCGTTCACCATGCCTTCAGTAGGCAGTTTCTTCCAAGTCAGTGATCTAACCAGCTCCTTTTCCTGTTCCTGATCAGTTTCAGCATCATTCTTTCTTCACAAACTCTTGCTAACACAGCTTTATTTCTTATTCTGTCTGTCCATTTCACACGTTGCATCCTTCTCCATATCCACATTTCAAATGCTCCTAGTCGCTTCTCTTCACTTCCACGTTCCTGTCAAGATACAATGCCACACTCTACACAAAGCACTTCGCTAATCTTTTCCTTAGTTCTTTTTCTAGATGTTCGCAGAAGATGCTCCTTCTTCTTTTAAAAGCTTCCTTGTCTATTGCTATCCTTCTCTTGACTTCCTGGCATCAGCTCGTGTTACTGCTTGTAGTACACTCCAAGTATTTGAAGCCGTCCATTTTGTTCTGAATTTGTACGTTTACCTTCTTTTTCTTTCTTATGACCATGGTCTTCGCCTTGTTTGCATTTATCTTTATTCCATACCACTAACAGCTGTCTTTATCTCCAGTAGCATATCCCTTAGTATCATACTACTTATACTACGTACTGGCTTTTAAAGAACCCGGAGGTTCATTGCCGCCCTCACACAAGCCCGCCATCGTTCCCTATTCTGAGAAAGATTAATCCAGTCTCTAAAATTACTTCCCACCTCCCTCAAATCCATTTTAATATTATCCCCCCATCTATGTCTCGGCCTCCACAAAGATCTTTTTCCATCCGGACTCCCAACGAACACTCTATTATGCATTTCTTGGTACGCCCATACGTGCTACATGTCCTGCCCTTCTCAAACACATGAATTTAATGTTCCTAATTATGTCAGGTGAAGAATACAATGCGTGCAGTTCTGCGTTGTGTAACTTTCTCCATTCTCCTGTAACTTCATCGCTCTTAGTCCCAAATACTTTCCTAAACACCTTATTCTCAAACACCCTTAACTACTGTTCCTCTATCAAAGTGAGAGTCCAAGTTTCACAATCATACAGAACCAGTAATATACAGTCAAGGCTACTTGGACCCTTAAGGTGTTACTTGAACCCAGAAGAAAACAATGTTTTCGTTTATGTAAAATAACAGTTTGGTGTCGAAAGTTGTGGTCTTTTTTCTCTGCAGACTTTCATCTGTACAAATATTTTCACCTAAGTTACTCCAATGGTAAGTAAACATTTTTTTCTTCTGGGTTCAAGTAACACCTTAAGGGTCCAAGTAGCCCGCGTTGACGGTAATTGTTTTATAAATTCTAACTTTCAGCTTGTTTGAGAGCAAACAGGATGACGAAATCTTCTCAACCGAACAACAGGCATTTCCCATATTTATTGTAACCATTAAAAAAAGCAATAAATTAAAAGAAATGGTTATAGAAAAGGATAAATCCAAAGCGAAATATTCGTGACTCCCTATCAGATGTATTGGGATTCGATTTCCGGCACATATCAAAATTATTATTTAAAAACTATTGTAATGCATATTTCTCCTAGTAATTTTATTTATACTATCAATATTATTTCATAGTTTCCATGCTCATAAATTTATGTCAATCCTAAAGAGTGTCTGTTGTGTAAAAATCGTAAAATAAGCTTAAATTTTCTTTGACCATTCTGTTTAACACATAACTTATAGAAGCAGTGGTCATATTGCATTCCCATAACGTATTTCGAAGTGAAAAATACTCTGCAGCTGATCCAAAATCGTTTAATTAAGACCGAATTAATTCAAGTAGATTAGTATATTATACTACACAAATAACACAGGTCAACATTTCTCGATTGTATAATATGAGGTAAAACAGAGTTTGCATATTCTCAAATGGCCAACACTTCCTTTTCCATTCCCCCTTCTATCCCTTCATACATACATTTTAGATATATTTGGTAACGTTTATTTTCCTGTGGAATTTGAAATTTCCTCTGTTTCCAGAGAGAACGGTCCTTATTACAACAGAGATAGCATTATCCAGAGCGTTGTTTGCTGTTTGTTTGCCTTCATTCTTTTTCGCATGTGAGTTACTAGGCAACGCTTTACCACTTCGTTATTCTCTTGCTTTCATCTGACGTAAATACTCTTCATGTCTCGAGACAAATGACGATGTTAGGATACTGTTTCATGAACGTTCTATTTTTCTCTTAAGATGTCAAGGTAATTATCAGGGAAAGGATTTATATGTAAATACATATTTACTTATAAAGCTAATATAATTTATATTTTGCATTATCTTTATGTTTCACAATGTGTAGGGTTGAAAAATCCTACTTTTATTTTCCATATTTTTCCATATTTTAGAGTTTAGTACATATTTTCGTTAATTTCCATATATTTTCCATATTTCATATAAAACAGTCCATATTATATTAGGTTTAACAATAAAACAAAACAAAATTCCATTAACTTTTAAAAATACATTTCAACAATAGAGATTTAAACACATGTTCAGTAATCCCTTTAACATCAGAGTTATTTGAAAATTAGCAGTCCTATCAACAATGGGAAAGTAAGTTACAAAACTGTATTAATTTAATTTAAAATTTTTAACAGACTTCAGTTGTGCAGCTCAACAGTTAAATGCCAGTCAGAGTACACATAGGTTCACTTTTGTAAATCATACTATAAAGACGGTAAATATGCCAAAAGTACGTCATTCAGTCAATTTAAAATCAAAACTAACAAGTTACATTTCAGAATTTAAAGAAGATGGTTTATCAACTGACAATAAAATATTATTTTGTAATTTGTGTCAGTGTGCAGTATCATCTACACAAAAGTTCCTGGTGCAACAACACATTACAACTAGTAAACATCAGGCCAACAAACAACTAAATTCCAAGCAGAGACAATTGTTTTTAACACAACCAACAACATCGAATGTAAGATCTGAGTTTAACATCGACCTGTGCCGTTCTCTCATCTCTGCTGATATTCCTCTCTACAAACTAAAGAATAAGGTCTTCAGGGAATTCCTTGAAAAATATACTCAACATACAATCCCGGATGAGTCAACACTTAGGAAGACGTATGCTCCATCCATCTACGATGAGACAATACAGAAGATAAGAGATGAAATTAAAGATAGTTCAATTTGGGTTTCCATTGATGAGACTCCCGACAAAGAAGGTAGACTTGTTGGTAATGTAGTTATCGGTTTGTTAAGTGAACAATATTCTGAACGAATTCTTTTACATTGTGATGTTCTAGAAAAGTGCAATAACAAAACTATAGTTAAACTGTTCAACGAAGCTATGGGTATCCTGTGGCCAAAGGGTATTATGTACGATAATGTGTTATTCTTTATTAGCGATGCTGCCCCTTATATGGTCAAAGCTGGACAAGCATTATCTGTTGTATATCCTAAATTGACTCATTTTACTTGTGTGGCGCATGCATTTCATCGTGTGGCAGAAGTGGTCAGAGACAATTTCCCTAAAGTAGATTTGTTGATTTCATCAGTGAAAAAAGTATTTCTCAAAGCTCCCAGTAGAGTTAACGTGTTGAAAGAAATGTACCCTGAAATTCCATTGCCACCAAAGCCAATTTTAACTAGATGGGGTACATGGCTAGAAGCAGTTGAATATTATGCCGAACATATAGACTCTATTAACAATGTTCTCCTTGCATTGGACTCTGAAGATGCAGTCTCAATTGATACTGCGAAAACAGTTACCTGTGACATAAGTGTGAAGAATGACTTAGCTCACATTCAGCATACATTTTCATGCATCATAAAAACGCTCAAAAGTCTCCAAAATAGGCACCTTTCACTATCTGAAAGTTTTGAAATTATAAATAGTACTGTGGAACAACTGAATCGTGGTAGAGGTAAAGTTGCAGATGCAGTAAGAGCTAAGGTGGACACTGTACTTTCAAAAAACCCTGGATATGAAGAACTACAAAAGGTTGTTGCTGTGATGAGTGGTGAATCAACAGTGAAGATTAACTTGGACTTATCCCCAGCAGACATTGTGAAATTGAATTATGTACCAGTTACTTCTTGTGACGTCGAACGCTCTTTTAGTCAGTATAAATCTATCCTCAGAGACAATAGAAGAAGATTCACTTTTCAGCACTTGAAAGAAATGTTTGTAACCTATTGTTATGGTAACAGACAATAAAAATTGTGTTTTGTTGAAACTACATTGGAAGATAAGGTACGTCCATTATATTTTTTGTTTAGTTTGATTAAAATGTACCAATATTTAACGTACATAGTCATTTTTTTATAATTTTAAGTCCATATTTAATTCCATATTTTGGTAAAAATCCATATTTAATTCCATATTTTGGTAAAAATAACTACATATATATTTACATATTTCATATATTTTTAGTCCATATAAATCCGTTCCCTGGTAATTATCTATACTAATAATAAATCTGTAGCCGAAATTTTTCTGGTAATTTTCGATTTTCCAATAATAATTGGTCCTAACATATATAATTAACCACCCTGAAACCGAAAATCGCTTTTTTGAAATTTTTGTTTGTATGTCTGTCTGTATGTTTGTTACCTTTACAAGCGATAATTGCTGAACCGATTTATATGAAAATTGGAATATAAATTAAGTTCGTTGTAACTTAGATTATAGGCTATATGGCATTCAAAATTCGTTATTTAAAAGGGGGGTTATTAGGGGGGCTGAATAAAATAAATCGAAATATCTCGCTTATTATTGATTTTTGTGAAATATGTTACATAACAAAAGTTTCTTTAAACATGATTTCTGATAAGTGTTATCCTTTGAAAAATTTTGATAGGACTGATATTTAATGAGATAAATGAGTTTTAAAATTAAAATAACTGCCATCTAAGGCGGTGTATTGAAATTAAAAACAAATGAGTTCGTCTATATGGGGCCTTGGACACAACAATCGAAAGCTATGAAAGACAGCCTACAGACAATGTTTCTGTGTTTTATGAAGTAACATCGGAAGCTAAATTAACCGATTTGTATAATCAATTATTATTTCATCATTGGAAAGTGTAGTTTCTCTGGATGGACATAATGCTATAATGTTATTACAGTAACTTGTGAGTGAATTGAGGACAGGTAAGAATAAATAAAATAGCTTCTTATGCACAGAAAACTTGATAGGTTATTCTGTATATTCATTTCCTGTATTTCTTATAATAATGTTTATGAACATATTCATTTTTATCTCAGAGACTTAACGAACAACGAGAGTGTATTGATTTAGTATGCAGTAATAGTACGTTAGCTTAGCAATCCATTATTTTATAATTCAAATTTTAACTATGCTCAATTGAATCGTGTTAAAATACATAAAATACATATGCAATAAATGCAATGCAAAAAAATTGGGTAATGAGCCAAGCAGATTATGTTGCGCTGTTGTAAAAGTTGTTCCTCCTGAGATTCAAGAGCTCCCACAACAAATTAAAAACTTTCTAATTCGAGTACATCCGTTATCAACACACTTTTTCATAATATAATATAATATAATATAATATAATATAATATAATATAATATAATATAATATAATATAAACATAATAATAAATCTGTAACCAAAATTTTTCTGTTAATATTCGCTTTTCCAAAAATAATTGGTAATAACAATTAAGAAACATTTTAAAGGAATTTTCATTGCACCAAATGAGTGGTCTCTGGATCAAAATGATCGCATTTTAATATTTTAAATACAATTTAAATTAAGTAACATATTAAACGATTTATCCTTCTGTCAAACACGAATGTTCCCTGGATCAAATGTCCTATTTTAATTATGTAATTACTTTATATTTATTTCTAACGGGTGCAGCGGAGCGCACGGGTACGGCTAGTTTTTTAAATAAAATTGCATCCAAATATTTTACCACATAAAATTCAATATTCTTAACATGTATTTTATAAAAAAACACGTTTATATATATATATATATATATATATATATATATATATATATAGGCGTATATACAACCCAGTATTTATGTTATTCTATTTTTATTTCCCATTAGATAAGAGGAATGACTAAAATGAACACTGTCCTAGAATACGTTAAGTTACCGGTAGGCCTACCAATCATATTTAATAAAATTTATTCTTCTATTCTAATACTGAAATACATAAACCAAAATAAATATGCATCTTGATTACACAACTTTTAACACTGTATAGGCTCATTCACAATGAAAATTAAACATAACGTAAGCGTTAACTTAAGACTATAAACGTTACGGTAAAATGAAGAAGTCATACCATCATTCACGATGGGAACATAAACATAACCGCAAACATATTTGGTAACCATGGAAACATAACAACGACGCCATTTCCTCATATTCTGTGGTATACTTCAGCGCTCCACGATTGTGTTCTGTTTGCAAATCACGTAAGCATAAACATGAAAGTTTGGAGTTTGCAAACTTTCATGTTGACGTCTTACGGTAATGTTTATGTCAATGCTTATGTGAATCATTGTGAATGATCCCATTTGGTAGCCTGGGCAGAAACTTCTGTGTTTATGTTACGGTTATGTTTAATTTTCATTGTGAATGGGCCTTATCACCTCGGAATATGTATGATAAGAACTTTCTTGTGTTAAACTTTAACGTACCTTGTTAACATGTTTCGACCTATTTTCGGTCATCTTCGGAACTGGTCGTTGTTGGTCTTGGCGCCTCTTGTTTCCTTTGTGGGTGCGTTCGTAGTGTAGAGTCAAAGAGTGTATATGTTTTGAAATTGAGTTGTGTGTTGAGAATATCGTTGGGGGTGTGTTTTCGTGTGTCTGTATATTTCATATTGTTCTAGTGTGTTGAGTTTCTGGCTTTTTGGTTGGATGTGCAGTATTTCCTGTCTGTGTTGATGTCTCTATAGGTATGGTTGGGATTTGTGATGTGTTCTGCATATGTGGAGTGTTTTGTAATTTTGTTATGGCTGTGATGTGTTCTTTGTAACGTGTTTGAAATGATCTGCCTGTCTGTCCTATGTAGAAACTCAACACACTAGAACAATATGAAATATACAGACACACGAAAACACACCCCAATGATATTCTCAACACACAACTCAATTTCAAAACACATATACTCTTTGACTCTATAATACGAACGCACCCACACAGGAGGCGCCAAGACCAACAACGACCAGTTCCGAAGATGACCGAAAATAGGTCGAAACATGTTAACAAGGTACGTTAAAGTTTAACACAAGAAAGTTCTTATCATACATACATATTCCGAAATAAATGTAGCTTAAATATAATATTCAACAAATTTAAAGGTTACGTAAACGTCTCAACATTTGATAAAGTCGATAGTTTATTCACCTTTAATTATTTTTTCAGTCATGGTGCCTTATTTTATTCACTTCAGTTTTCTATTAAGCAATTTAAATTATTTAATTTTTGTCTCTAATCAAGACTGTCTCTTTTATTTTTGTCTCTAATAAAATTGTTCTATTTTTGTCTCTAACAAAGATAGTCAGACCTATCGTTATTTACTCCTAATTTTTGTCTTACTGTAGTTTCTGAAATACAGGGTGATCCGTTTGGGTATGGATAAAATAAAAAACACCGTAAACATTTACTACTGAACTTTATTTGTTGAAACTTTGTGCACACAACACTGAAAGATGGGAGATTCCTCAGAGCTCAACATGACCTCCATTGCGCACCCTGCACAACTCATAACGGTGATGCAATTCAGCCCATGTCCGTTGTAACATAAGAGGGGTGATTTGTTGAAAAGCTTGAGTAATTTTTACTCTCAGATCGTCAATGTTCCTGGGTTTCTTTGAATAGACAATGTCTTTAACAAAACCCCACACGAAGAAGTCAGGAGGGGTTAAATCTGGGGAATTTGGTGACCAAGCCAAGAGATAGCTGCATCTTATACTTGGTTTCGCCTGCGACCTCCTGCATGTTTTTTTTAACACAGAACCTGTTTCTACAATGTTCGATATCACGACAATATGGAATCGTATTTAGGTACATTACGCCCACTATACTTGGGTTGAAATTCCGTTTGAACTCTTTTAACACTCTCAAGTTTAGCATACCAAAGAACACATTGTGCCCGCTGTTGATTTGTAGTAGCCATTTTAATCATCTACGATTTTAATTTGTCCTTTCAGGTTATGCATTGTTGATTGTCATAATATATGGAAACTCCTATCTTTTAATCATAATATAACTAGCAAGAAATTTTTCCTACTATCATAATAGCTTTATAATAATAAATTAATATTATCCATATCCAAACGGATCAGACTGTAATATTGTAGCTATTTCACAGCACTCTGGGGTGAAGAATTACAAGATTTATCTATAGTAATATCACAAGAGATCTGAGATTTGGGAAATCTCTGACCTCGAGTGACATTTATTAGGACTATTTCGCGAATATAATAAAAATGTAAATAATATATCCCTAAAATTCGCTCACAAAATGTTAATAATTGTATATTTATGAATACTTAACCTATTCAGACATTGTGAAGTCGAAATAGATGAATAACGATTATTGCAATAAAGAAATTGAATGTTAGTCAGTAATCCCAATTGAGAAAAGCGAAATGCAGGTTTAAAGATGTTAATTACATGTACTGCGCATTTCTTTTGTTATTATAACAGAAATACGTTTTCATTATCTGCTTAAATCATAATTTAATTTAAACATTTTATAGTATAATTTTATTACAAACTAGCCGTACCCGTGCGCTCCGCTGCACCCGTTAAATATAAAGTAATTACATAATTAAAATAGGACATTTGATCCAGGGAACATTCGTGTTTGATATAAGGATAAATCGTTTATTATGTTACTTAATTTAAATTGTATTTGCATATTTAAAATGCGATCATTTTGACCCAGAGACCACTCATTTGGTCATAAAAATTATTTTAGGAAATACAGGAAACGAATGTACAGAATAGCCTATCAAGTTTTCTGTGCATAAGAAGCTATTTTAATCTTACCTGTCATCGATTCACTCAGAAGTTACTGTAATAACATTATAGCATTATGTCCATCTAGAGAAACTACACTTTCCAATGGTGAATTAATAATTGATTATACAAATCGGTTAATTTAGCTTCTGATATTACTTCATATAAACACAGAAACATTATCTGTAGGCTATCTTTCATAGTTTTCGATTGTTGCTGTCCAAGGCCCCTTATAGACGAAGTTATTTGTTTTTTAATTCATTACACGGCCTTAGATGGCAGTTATTTTTATTTTAAAACTCATTTATCTCATTAAATATCAGTCCTATCAAAATTTTTCAAGGAATAAAACGTATCGGAAATTATTTTTAAAGAAACTTTTGTTATGTAACATTTTTCATGAAAATCAATAATAAGCGAGATATTTTGATTTATTTAATTCAGGCCCCCTTATAACCGCCCTTTTAAATAATGTATTTTGAATGCCATATAGCCTAAAATCTAAGCTACAACGAACTTAATTTATATTCCAATTTTCATCGAAATCCGTTCAGCCATTATCGCGTGAAAAGGTAACAAACATACAGACAGACAGACATAAAAACAAAAATTTCAAAAAAGCGATTTTCGGTTTCAGGGTGGTTAATTGTATATGTTAGGATCAATTATTTTTGGAAAATCGAAAATTACCAGAAAAATTTCGGCTACAGATTTATTATTAGTATAGATAACCTGATTAATGCATTAATCAAATGAACAATTGTTATGAAGGAGTGTCATTTTCTTTAGGTGCAATGGACATGGAATTAGAAGATGAAGATGTAGATGTGGAAGTAGGATTTCGCACTTTATTTAGTACAATGGATTCATATGCATCGATTTATGTGGAAACAGTTGGCGACACTGACTAAACAAAAGAACGACCATGCGATAAATTGATAGTGATAAATCGAGCTGCAGAAATTATCGCGATGTATGACTGTGATTGGTTGAAATTCAAAATGTCATTAAACTTCATTGGCCGAAAATGGAATGACGTCATATAAACGAAATAGTCATAAATAAAGAAAACTACTCGCAAAAACTGCAAACAAGAAAAAGAAATAAAATAATCGCATCGTATATGTTAGAGGGTGAAACCATTCCGGAAGTTAAGAAATGTAAATACCTAGGAATAACATTTAGCAGCGATCTCGGCTGGGGGCAAACACGTTACTGACACAGCGGGAAGGGCATGGAGGGCGTTACACTTTGTGATGAGGGTACTAAGGAAAGGCTCTGATAAATCCAAAGAGATTGCATATAAATCACTAGTTCGTCCAGTAATGGAATATGGTGCTGCATGTTGGGATCCTTACAGATTAGAACATATAAAGGCACGGGAAAAGATTCAAAAACGGGCTCTCAAGTGTTGTCGTAATAATTCACCATTAAAATGGGACACACTCACGGACAGGAGAAAGCGAATTCGATTATGCGCAATGTTCAAAACATACAGAGGCGAGCCTGCCTGGAGAGAAACAAAAAATAGGTTGCAGCCGTCAAATTACTCTTCAAGGAACGACCACTCATATAAATTGAGGGAAAGAAGACAGAGGACGGACACTGAAAAGTTTTCTTTTCTCAATCGTACTATCAGGGACTGGAATGCTTTACCTGCAGACTTACTAAAGGCTTTACCAATAACCAAAAATGTATTTAAAATAGGCTTAAGGACTTTACTAATAGACGGTAGTATATTATACACACTACTTAAACGGTGTAATTGATATCTTGTTATTTTAAGTGTTCTATCAGTGAGGAAGTATGTTGTGTCAGTGAAATGTGTAGTGTCAGTGAAGTCTACTGTGTAAGTGAAGTGCGTTGGTGTCAGTGAAGTGGCTGTGCAAAGTATTTGAACAGTGAAATGGTTAGAAGTGTTAGTTAAATCAGGTAGAATCAGTGCAGTGAGTGAGTTGACAGCGAAATAAGTGTAGTGCCGAAAGGTACTTAAGCAGGTATGAACCTGTCACACTCGTGGGTCTTAGTTCAAACTTAGGGTTAAGATACAAATTGGATTTACATTAAATGTTATTTTAAGTGACCATGCTTCATTTAATTTAGGATGCTCCTTGTTATTATTATTATTATTATTATTATTATTATTTTATTATTATTATTATTATTATTATTAGTTGTGTTTATTATTGAGTGCAATTAGTTACCACTGCTACCGGGTATATACCCATTTGGAGTAGGAATAAATACATAGGCTAAGTGTTGATAAAGAGTCTGCTGTTAGCCGAAGACAAAGCTGAAGTTAAAAGTCTGTAAATCTACAGAAATCGCGATTTTACTCGTGTTTCTCCAGCTGCACTTATTCCACTTATTGTCTCAGGATATTTGTTGATATTACTGCCGCGGTCTGGGAAGATACGAACGGACAGACGGACAGAATAAGGGACACGTAATAATTACCGGCCTCTTGTGGATCTTATCGTAAAATCTGAATAATATAGTGAAATCCCCCTTTCCCCCCTACTCCCGATACTCCGACCACACTACTACTGTCTATGCTGGTAGCACAGCCGCCCACTTAATGTCCTTACACATCAACAAGCTCCTTAATCCACTACTAAGCAGTGTAACCTAGCAACCGGAATCTTCCCAATTGTAGCTACTAACACATTTCAGCTCTTACGTGGGTAATGCTGAGTGTGTTTTTTTTTAATTAACCCATAATCGTGGTAAATTAACGGAGATGGCGTATCACAATTATTTTACCATGTACGTTGGAATCTTATCGACAGCGTATAATTTACGTAATTGATATCACTAAATAAATATAATAGTTAAATAAAATTAATTAAAATTTAAATTTAAAATGTAACATAATAGCCAATGTAATACACACAAGAAATATATTAGTAGGCATACATGACATTGTTCATTTTTCCTTCCTTTTATTATTATTATTGTTATCCAAATATTGAAACCCTATTTAACCTTTGGTATATTAGGGTTGTAGTTTGTTACATGTGAAATACATTATGTAGAGATAATACACAATTTTAAAGAAGTAGTAGTAGGCATGAGTGATAGTTACAATATAAAAAATACACTAATTAATAGACAGTAAACAATACTAAATAAGTTATGCAATAATTATATTCAGTTAAAACAAAATTAAATAAAATTAGAAATTATAATCGAAGGTGTAGAGAGATTGCAAGAATATTACATAAATTTGCGATTTTATACATAATTTTAAGCAATAGTAAAGAGATAATGCACAAAATTGGCTTAGTTACAACTTTTCGACATAAAAACTGTTTCATATTAAACATTTCATAGCGTATTTTGGGAGTCATTGATTGAATTTCCAATATGCTCTATCAATTTAAGAGGGCAGTGTATTATGATAATATTGATTGAAAAAAAAATTAGTTTTGTCCTTTAAATGTGAAGAAATTTGATTTAACAGATGTAACATTGAAAAATTTATTTGCAGAACGAGTTACATTTGTTCTGATCAAATTTCTACACATTTAAAGGAAAAACTAAAATTCTGTCGATCATTTATTATCATAGTACACTGCTCTGTTAAGGGGTTAGGTACAGCTTACAGCAGTAAAATTTTTGGAAATATTCAACATTTTTTTCCTCCATTAGTGTATCTTGTACAATAATGAAAATTAGTATGTGTGAAACACTGTCCTCCTGCTATATGAAAAAAAAAAATTATTTTATTTATTTATTTTTTTTTTTTTCAAAATTCATAATGGTTGTAGTTCACTGTGCAGTGATGAAGCTTTTCCCTCATAACTCATAAACTTGTTAACTTTTTCATGTTCTCTCCCTTTTATTTTATTGCTGAAAACTCGTGTTTACAACTGCATTCCTTAATAAATAATATTTTTTTTTATTTTGTGTTAGAAGAAAATACTGATATTTGACCATTTTTAATGAATTTATTTTTTATCAGACAATTATCTATCAAAGGTAGAGAAGTGATCTTGCATCATATTATAGATATGACATGCATAAATACATACAAAAATTTCATCACAGAATGTTGGATAGTTTTTGAGCTAAGTGGGAAACGCTTCATCACTGCACAGTGAACTGAATTAAAAAAAAAGTAAATTTTTTTAAATCGTAAAAATATTTTTTTCATATAGCAGAAGGACAATATTTTACACATACTAATTTTTATTATTGTGCAAGATACAGTAGTGGAGGAAAAAAATGTTGAATATTTCCAAAATTTTACTGCTGTAAGCTGTACCTAACCCCTTAAATTGACTGAGCATATTGGGAATTCAGTCAATGGCTTTCTCAAAATACGCAATGAAATGTTTCATATGAAACAATTTTTATTTCGAAAAGGAAGCGAAAACGAATAAAATTGTATTCAACTTTTTGTTTGAAATATCTCAAAGAATAATTTCCTGAAATTAACTACATTACTTACGGTTACCCTGTATATACAGATTTTTTTTTATTTGAATGACTTTTTAAGATACTTAACGATCTCTACATTCACGAACATTCTTTGAAGTCTCTTCTTTGCATTGCCATTTGTAAATTTTCTCTTCTTCCGTTTTTCCTTTCCACATATTAAGCGACAAGCATAATCAAATTACATTTAAAAACCGTGTACATAAAAGAATAAATACGCTTTTTTACTTGGCTACGTAACGAAGTTGCATCAACTCTTGGATTATTTAGCGTAGATGGAATTGGTTATAGCGAGATGATATTTGCGAGATGAGGAGGATTGGCCATAAATTACCTGACATTCGCCTTATGGTTGGGGAAAACCTCGTAAAAATAACCAGTAATCAGCCCAAGCGGGAATCGAACTCATGCCCGAGCGAAATTCCGGATCAGCAAGCAAACGCGCTACCGTCTGAGCTGTGCCGGTGCATAGTAAATGAGTTAGGTATAAATTAAATTAAACAGGCCTAAATTCTGCATAGCCTATATTTAAATACTGAGAAAATAAATGGGCCTACTGTAACAGTTGATAAATTAAATCAAAACTATTAGCAAAATTGTGACTAAAGTAATAAACCTGGATGAAATTAAAAGTAATAAATTTGTATACAAGTAATAACTAATAATAAATAAATTAATAACATAACAATCTCGAGTGCGCACAGTAGATACGACGCAGGGAACAACACAGTTCGCTAACAGCAAAGCGATGAAATTCATATTACCTATCAAAAGATATTCTGGAAATCGGATTATAAGAAATAACTTGAAACTGAAATAGTCGTTTTAACAGACAGACAAGTAGTGATAATAATATAATTCTAGCAGTTATGGTATACAAGTGGGAGCTCACTAGCGAGAAAAATCTGTGCTATTGTAGAAAGAAATAAACTGAACTGGACTATAGTTTAGTGTCGTGGTAGTGATGATGATAGATGATAATGATATCACAGTGATGACAATAAGAACGTTGATTATGAAAGTGATTATGATAATGACAATGTCAAGATGATAGTAATGATTGCACTGATAGTGATAACAATGGCAATAATTTTCAATAGAAAAGGAAAGGTTTAATACGAAATACACAGAAATCGTAAAAAAATATCTTCTCGCCAATATCTTGGATACGTGAAACTTCTGTTGCCATACTTACATATACGCAGTGAAGTTATTCAATTTGAAGTTTCATTCAGCATACTCCAGTAATATGTTTTCTGAAGTCGACTTACCTGCAAAGAGAGAAATGACAATCATTATTCAGCTCTTAAGGAAGTTACATAATAATAATAATAATAATAATAATAATAATAATAATAATAATAATAATAATAATAATAATAATAGGGATATAACATTTAAAACATTGGTATGGTGAGAGATTCTCCATTGCATATACTAATTTATTTTATAAACAAAATATTAATAAAGACTGGAAGAAATGATGAACGAGAGAAGAGTTCGGGGTAGAAGAAGATATCAGATGATAGACAACAATAAGATATAGGGATCATGCGTGGAGAAAAAGAGTAAGGCAGAAAATGGGAAAAATTGGAGAATGCTGGGTTTTCCAGCGAAAGACCTGCCCTGGGCAGAACATTATGAATAAATGAATGAATGAAATAGTAGTATTAATAATAGTAGTGCAAATATAAATAATAGTAATAGTTGTAACAATAATAATAACAATAATAAAATTAATAGTATTATTAATAGTCACATCAACAATAAGTCATGGCAATTGTAGTAATAATGTTAGTAATAGTAGTAGTAACAATAGAAAAAGTAGAAGTAATAATAGAAATAATAGGTTTAGTAGTAATAGTCGTAGTAAACGTAGTAATAGTAGTAGTAATAATAGAAATTTTAGTAGTAATAATATAAACAGTAATAACAAAATTGTTGTAGTAATAGTCACAGTAAGAGTAATAAGAGTGGTATTGGTACTGATAGTAATAGTGATAGTAACTGTAATAGTAATAACAGCAACAGTAATAATAGTAAAAGTAGTAGTAAAAATACAACAACAATAATAACAATAATAATAATAATAATAATAGTTGTGGTAGTAATAAAATTAATGGTTGTTAATAATAGAGTAGTGGTAGTAATAATAGAAGTAGTGGTAGTAGGCTAATAATAATAGAATTAGTTTAGTAAAAACAGAATTAATTTTAGTAACAATGGAATCAGTTTCAGTAACAATAGAAACAGTAGTAATAATATTCACAGTAATAATAATAGTAAGAGTAAGAGTAAAGGTAGCAATAATACCTTAATGTTCGTGTATTATTAGTAGTAGTATTAGTAGCAGCAGTAGTAATAGCAGCAGCAGCAGTAGTAGTAGTAGAAGTAGTAGTAGTAGTAGTAGTAGTAGCAGCAGCAGCAGTAGTAGTAATAGTAGTAGCAGCAGCAGCAGTAGCAGTTGTAGTAGTAGTAGTAGTAGTAGTAGTAGTAGTAGTAGGCCTAGTATATTTAACCTTATCATCGTTGCAGTTAACTTACTGATTTTGCGTCGATTCGCGATCTACAAGCGTGGCGTATCATATCATACAGTATATCATATCATATCATATCATATCATATCATATCATATCATATCATATCATATCATATCATATCATATCATATCATATCATATCATATCATATATCATATATCATATCATATAATATCATATCATGTCATATCATGTCATATCATGTCATATCATATCATATCATATAATATCATATCATATCATATAATATCATATCATATCATATATCATATCATATCATACCATAACAAATCATATATTGTATATTATATTATATTATATTATATTACATTATATTATGTACTACACAGTATATTACATTTTAATACATTATGTACTACATTACATTTTATTTTATATTTTGTTGTGCTCTTTTATATGATGGTACTATATTACATACTATTTATTATTGCTATTATTGTCATCAATATTATTTTGTAGGCCTACTTATCCCTATATGTCAGTCTGTAACTACATAATTATGACTCTAAAAAGAAGTGAATTTTTCTTAATCAATTTTTGTGGCTTTCTTCACTAAATACGTTCTTTATCAAGCTTTTTCTGTTTAACTTCATGGGATGGCTTTTGATGATGATGATGATGATGATGATGATGATGATGATGATGATGATGATGATGACGCAAGAAAATATTAAGATAACAAATGAGCTACAGTATAAGTATCGATTATAAATATCTGGTAGGCTATTTGGTTCATCGCCTGCAAATAAATCACCAATCCTCCAAGAAAAAGATAAATATCACAACCTTTGAGGTATCGTATTTCGAACCTAGAAGTGATTTTTTTAAATAAATTGCATACCGTACCTTTTTGTCACTTTGTTTTAACTATAGGTAGGCCTACTTCCTGATGATTATTTTACTCGGTTATTTAACGACGCTGTATCAACTACGAGGTTATTTAGCGTCGATGAGATTGATGATAGTGAGATGATATTTTGCAAGATGAGGCCGAGGATTCGCCATAGATTACCTGACATTTGCCTTATGGTTGTGGAAAACCTCAGAAAAACCCAACCAGGTAATCTGCCAAGCGGGAATCGAACCCGCGCCCGAGCGCAACTCCGGATCGGCAAACAAGCGCCTTAGCCGTCTGAGCTACGCCGGTGGCTTCCTGATGATGATTATGATGATGATGATGATGATGAAACAAAATATTAAACTCATAAATACGACCTACAATACATATACATTTGAGGTACTTCATCGTCGTTTGCAAATAAATTTTATCAATTCCCTAAAAGACAGACAAATTTCACAAACTTCCAGCCTCGGTTTTCGAACCCGGCGGCACACCTGACGCTGAGGCCCAAGACGTGTCGTGAAGCGTGACACTTGCTCTAATTCCGAAGCAGCTGAGACAAGGCCGGGGACAAAGGCAAGATTGACAGTGCTGGTAATGGACACTTGGTTGACAATGGATCCGTGTATCTCTGTGAAGATCTAAATGTCCCGGACCGCAGAAGACCCGCTCCTTCTCATGTAGGAACCCGGTACACCGCATATTATCTCCGCTTTATCATGGCTTTCGCATCTCGCTGCAACGACCAATAAGAAATTAATGGCAGATAGGGTTAAAGGACACAGCTACTGAAGGGCACACCACGCGGATTGCTAAGAGGGACCCAAGTCTCTCCGCCTCGCTCCAGTTGGAAGCCCTCGGGGAGACATGCAAACTGCTTCGCGGCGAGAGTGGCATAAAGGAGAGCCGTTTGTTTTTATTCCAGGTGCCAATGATTCATGCACCAAGGACTTGCTATTGGAAGTGAGGACGATGGTATTAATTAAATGTATTGTGACACGGTGCAAATCAGTTATTCATAGATTTCAAAAAGGCATATGACTCGGTTAAGAGGGAAGTTTTATATGATATTCTTATTGAATTTGGTATTCCCAAGAAACTAGTTCGATTAATTAAAATGTGTCTCAGTGAAACGTACAGCAGAGTCCGTATAGGTCAGTTTCTATCTGATGCTTTTCCAGTTCACTGCGGGCTAAAGCAAGGAGATGCACTATCACCTTTACTTTTTAACTTCGCTCTAGAATATGCCATTAGGAAAGTTCAGGATAACACAGAGGGTTTGGAATTGAACGGGTTACATCAGCTTCTTGTCTATGCAGATGACGTGAATATGTTAGAAGAAAATACACAAACGATTAGGGAAAACACGGAAATTTTACTTGAAGCAAGTAAAGCGATCGGTTTGGAAGTAAATCCCGAAAAGACAAAGTATATGATTATGTCTCGTGACCAGAATATTGTACGAAATGGAAATATAAAAATTGGAGATTCATCCTTCGAAGAGGTGGAAAAATTCAAATATCTTGGAGCAACAGTAACAAATATAAATGACACTCGGGAGGAAATTAAATGCAGAATAAACATGGGAAATGCGTGTTATTATTCGGTTGAGAAGCTCTTATCATCCAGTCTGCTGTCCAAAAATCTGAAAGTTAGAATTTATAAAAAAGTTATATTACCGGTTGTCCTGTATGGTTGTAAAACTTGGACTCTCACTCAGAGAGGAACATAGGTTAAGGGTGTTTGAGAATAAGGTGCTTAGGAAAATATTTGGGGCTAAGCGGGATGAAGTTACAGGAGAATGGAGAAAGTTACACAACACAGAACTGCACGCATTGTATTCTTCACCTGACATAATTAGGAACTTAAAATCCAGACGTTTGAGATGGGCAGGGCATGTAGCACGTATGGGCGAATCCAGAAATGCATATAGAGTGTTAGTTGGGAGACCGGAGGGAAAAAGACCTTTAGGGAGGCC
Source organism: Periplaneta americana (assembly GCF_040183065.1). NCBI lineage: Eukaryota > Metazoa > Arthropoda > Insecta > Blattodea > Blattidae > Periplaneta > Periplaneta americana. The sequence goes on along the minus strand of NC_091131.1, from coordinate 33,767,405 downwards.
GAGACGTAGATGGGAGGATAATATTAAAATGGATTTGAGGGAGGTGGGGTATGATGATAGAGACTGGATTAATCTTGCACAGGATAGGGACCGATGGCGGGCTTATGTGAGGGCGGCAATAAACTTTCGGGTTCCTTAAAAGCCATTGTAAGTAAGTAAGGTGCAAATAGTGAAGTCAAAACTACGTTTTATTATTCATTCATGCAGTGTGTTCTGCGCAAGGGCAGGTCTTTCACTGCAAACCCAGCATTCTCCTTTCTTTCCTATTTTCTGCCTTCCTCTTAGCCTTCGCATATCTATACTAATAAATAAATCTGTAGCCGAAATTTTTCTGGTAATATTCGATTTTCCAAAAATAATTGGTCCTAACATATATAATTAACCGCCCTGAAACCGAAAATCGCTTTTTTGAAATTTTTGTTTGTGTGTCTGTCTGTCTGGACGTTTGTTACCTTTTCACGCGATAATGGCTGAACCGATTTATATAAAAATTGGAATATAAATTAAGTTTTTTGTAACTTAGGCTATATGGGATTCAAAATACTTCATTTAAAAGGGGAGTTATAAGGGGGCTTGAATTAAATAAATCGAAATATCTCCATTATTATTAATTTTCATGAAAAATGTTACATAACAAAAGTTTCTTTACAAATAATTTCCGATAAGTTTTATTCTATACAAAATTTTGATAGGACTGATATTTAATGAGATAAATGAGTTTCAAAATTAAAATAACAACGCCATCTAAGGAGGTGTAATGAAATAAAAAACAAATGGCTTCGTCTATAAGGGGCCTTGGACAACAACACTCGAAACCTATGAAAGATAGCCTACAGATAATGTTTCTGTTTTTTTATGAAGTAATATCGGAAGCTAAATTAACCGATTTGTATAATTAATTATTAATTCACCATTGGAAAGTGTAGTTTCTCTAGATGGACATAATGCTATAATGTTATTACAGTAACTTCTGAGGGAATCAAGGACAGGTAAGATTAAAATAGCTTCTTATGCACGGGAAACGTAATAGGCTATTCTGTACATTCGTTTCCTGTATATCCTAAAATAATTTTTATGACCAAATGACTGGTTTCTGGATCAAAATGATCGCATTTTAATTTCTTTAATACAATTTAAATTAAGTAACGTAATAAACGATTTATCCTTCTACCAAACACGAATGTTCCCTGGATCAAATGTCCTATTTTAATTATGTGATTACCAGGGAAAGGATTTATATGTAAATACATATTTACTTATAAAGCTAATATAATTTATATTTTGCATTATCTTTATGTTTCACAATGTGTAGGGTTGAAAAATCCTACTTTTATTTTCCATATTTTTCCATATTTTAGAGTTTAGTACATATTTTCGTTAATTTCCATATATTTTCCATATTTCATATAAAACAGTCCATATTATATTAGGTTTAACAATAAAACAAAACAAAATTCCATTAACTTTTAAAAATACATTTCAACAATAGAGATTTAAACACATGTTCAGTAATACCTTTAACATCAGAGTTATTTGAAAATTAGCAGTCCTATCAACAATGGGAAAGTAAGTTACAAAACTGTATTAATTTAATTTAAAATTTTTAACAGACTTCAGTTGTGCAGCTCAACAGTTAAATGCCAGTCAGAGTACACATAGGTTCAGTTTTGTAAATCATACTATAAAGACGGTAAATATGCCAAAAGTACGTCATTCAGTCAATTTAAAATCAAAACTAACAAGTTACATTTCAGAATTTAAAGAAGATGGTTTATCAACTGACAATAAAATATTATTTTGTAATTTGTGTCAGTGTGCAGTATCATCTACACAAAAGTTCCTGGTGCAACAACACATTACAACTAGTAAACATCAGGCCAACAAACAACTAAATTCCAAGCAGAGACAATTGTTTTTAACACAACCAACAACATCGAATGTAAGATCTGAGTTTAACATCGACCTGTGCCGTTCTCTCATCTCTGCTGATATTCCTCTCTACAAACTAAAGAATAAGGTCTTCAGGGAATTCCTTGAAAAATATACTCAACATACAATCCCGGATGAGTCAACACTTAGGAAGACGTATGCTCCATCCATCTACGATGAGACAATACAGAAGATAAGAGATGAAATTAAAGATAGTTCAATTTGGGTTTCCATTGATGAGACTCCCGACAAAGAAGGTAGACTTGTTGGTAATGTAGTTATCGGTTTGTTAAGTGAACAATATTCTGAACGAATTCTTTTACATTGTGATGTTCTAGAAAAGTGCAATAACAAAACTATAGTTAAACTGTTCAACGAAGCTATGGGTATCCTGTGGCCAAAGGGTATTATGTACGATAATGTGTTATTCTTTATTAGCGATGCTGCCCCTTATATGGTCAAAGCTGGACAAGCATTATCTGTTGTATATCCTAAATTGACTCATTTTACTTGTGTGGCGCATGCATTTCATCGTGTGGCAGAAGTGGTCAGAGACAATTTCCCTAAAGTAGATTTGTTGATTTCATCAGTGAAAAAAGTATTTCTCAAAGCTCCCAGTAGAGTTAACGTGTTGAAAGAAATGTACCCTGAAATTCCATTGCCACCAAAGGCAATTTTAACTAGATGGGGTACATGGCTAGAAGCAGTTGAATATTATGCCGAACATATAGACTCTATTAACAATGTTCTCCTTGCATTGGACTCTGAAGATGCAGTCTCAATTGATACTGCGAAAACAGTTACCTGTGACATAAGTGTGAAGAATGACTTAGCTCACATTCAGCATACATTTTCATGCATCATAAAAACGCTCAAAAGTCTCCAAAATAGGCACCTTTCACTATCTGAAAGTTTTGAAATTATAAATAGTACTGTGGAACAACTGAATCGTGGTAGAGGTAAAGTTGCAGATGCAGTAAGAGCTAAGGTGGACACTGTACTTTCAAAAAACCCTGGATATGAAGAACTACAAAAGGTTGTTGCTGTGATGAGTGGTGAATCAACAGTGAAGATTAACTTGGACTTATCCCCAGCAGACATTGTGAAATTGAATTATGTACCAGTTACTTCTTGTGACGTCGAACGCTCTTTTAGTCAGTATAAATCTATCCTCAGAGACAATAGAAGAAGATTCACTTTTCAGCACTTGAAAGAAATGTTTGTAACCTATTGTTATGGTAACAGACAATAAAAATTGTGTTTTGTTGAAACTACATTGGAAGATAAGGTACGTCCATTATATTTTTTGTTTAGTTTGATTAAAATGTACCAATATTTAACGTACATAGTCATTTTTTTATAATTTTAAGTCCATATTTAATTCCATATTTTGGTAAAAATCCATATTTAATTCCATATTTTGGTAAAAATAACTACATATATATTTACATATTTCATATATTTTTAGTCCATATAAATCCGTTCCCTGGTGATTACTTTATACTTATTTCTAATGGGTGCAGCGGAGCGCACGGGTACGGATAGTAGTCTAACCTATATATCTTAAAGTTGTCTATCATCTGATATCTTCTTCTGCTCCGAACTCTTCTCCCGTTCACCATTCCTTCTAGTGCATCCTTCAGAAGGCAGTTTCTTTTCAACCAGTGACCCAACTAACTCCTTTTCCTCCTCCTGATCAGTTTCAGCATCATTCTTTCTTCATCCACTCTTTACAACACAGCTTCGTTTCTTATTCTGTCTGTCCACTTCACACGCTCCATCCTTCTCCATGTCCTTCTCTTTGGGAAATAATCAGGCAGCATGTCTCGAAACATCGATATCAGACAATGTAAGATTTGAAGCAAGCTGTTAGATAGGCAATCAGAGAAATCACACCGCCTTTGCTGCCTAAAATTTCACACAGAACATGGCGCCGCATCATTTTGTGCCGCGACAATGATGGTGCCCATACTGATGTTCTGGGTCACTAAACAAGCTGGAACGTAAAGTATCAACCATTGTCACACATCTGCTATGACATGTTCAAAATGAATGCACACCAACATACAAATAAGGAGGGGGGGGGGACAAGACATTCGGATCTTACTGTACATATCAGCCAGAACCTCAATCAGAGGATTTTAATTACAGTTCATTAATTTACTCATTTTTATGTTGTTACTATTTTGCTTACTTACTCTGTAATTTCATTATTAAATACTTCTTTTGTTTTATTATTTATTTGCTTATTATTCTCATATTCTCCTTATTAAAACATTACATTAATTTGTGATATACAGTACAAATTATTTAACAACTAGCCGTACCCGTGCGCTCCGCTGCACCCGTTAGAAATAAATATAAAGTAATTACATAATTAAAATAGTACATTTGATCCAGGGAACATTCGTGTTTGATAGAAGAATAATCGTTTAATATGTTACTTAATTTAAATTGTATTAAAAGATTAAAATGCGATCATTTTGATCCAGAGACCATTCATTTGGTCATAAAAATTATTTTAGGAAATACAGGAACCGAATGCCTATCAAGTTTTCTGTGCATAAGATGCTATTTTAATCTTACCTGTCCTCGATTCACTCAGAAGATACTGTAGTAACATTATAGCATTATGTCCATCTAGAGAAACTACACTTTCCAATGGTGAATTAATAATTAATTATACAAATCGGTTAATTTAGCTTCTGATATTACTTCATACAAACACAGAAACATTCTCTGTAGGCTATGTTTCATAGCTTTCGATTGTTGTTGTCCAAGGCCCCTTATAGACGAAGTCATTTATTTTTTATTTCATTACACCGCCTTAGATGGCGTTGTTATTGTAATTTTGAAACTCATTTATCTCATTAAATATCAGTCCTATCAAAATTTTGCATAGAATAAAACTTATCGGAAATTATTTTTAAAGCAACTTTTGTTATGTAATATTTTTCATGAAGATTAATAATAATGGAGATATTTCGATTTATTTAATTCAAGCCTACTTATAACCCCCCTTTTAAATAAAATATTTTGAATGCCATATAGCCTAAAATCTAAGTCACAACGAACTTAATTTATATTCCAATTTTCATATAAATCGGTTCAGCCATTATCGCGTGAAAAGGTAACAAACATCCAGACAGACAGACAGACAGACATACAAACAAAAATTAAAAAAAAAAAGCGATTTTCGGTTTCAGGGCGGTTAATTATATATGTTAGGACCAATTATTTTTGGAAAATCGAAAAATTTCGGTTACAGATTTATTATTATAGATAAATAGCAGCAGTTCTCATTTTATTACGTTTTTATTTTGTGTATTTTCAAACGGATCACCCTGTATTATTCTTTCGGAAGGAACGCCAATAAATAACATTTACAATGTCGCCGTCGTCCCCTCAATTTTATATAACATTTATGGTAAATAAAATGAAAGATTTGGAATTATGTGATTAGAAAATTATCTTGATTTTCACCGAAGGAACGCACGATGGATTTTTTCCGTCATTTTTTTCTTATGTATTAAACAGACACCAGTATTGAAGCACTACTCTGCTTCTTATTACGTTAGATTCTTAAAAATTCTTTCAAACGAAAACGGAAGAAAATATCAATTTAGCTCAAATCAGCGGGAAGTCCTGTGGAACATTATAAAACTACAGTCGGCCTGGGTAGCGTAGTCGCTATAGTGCTAGCCTTCTGTGCTCGAGGTTACGGGTTCGATCCCGGCCCAGGTCGATGGCATTTAAGTCTGTTTAAATGAGACAAGCTCATGTCAGTAGATTTACTGGCATGTAAAAGAACTCCTGCGGGACAAAATTCCGGCACACCGTCGACGCTGATAATATAATGTCTGCAGTTGCGACCGTCGTTAAATAAACCATAATTTAAAAATTTATAAAACTACAAGTATGAGTGGTTACTTACACCAACTACATTCATCCGGTACAAATATTCTACTTGGATTCTATGGAGCGTTTCGCTACATGTAATGAAATAGCTTGATAAGTTGATAAACGGTCTTTAAATTTGCCAGTAAAATGACATACTGCACATTTAACCTCGTCATATAACAGTTAAAGGGTTGCGATAGGTTTAGTATTACAATATAATGATTATTTTGTGTCGGTGTTACAAGTTGTAGCACAGCTATTGCAATAATCTACTTTATAATTAAATTGACCCGATCTGACGTACTGTAGCTGTACTCCAGGAGCTTAAACTTCAGAAACATATCAAGAACTTTCCAAGTAAAACAAGAAAATTGATCCATTATGTCGCCGTACAACATGTACTGTATTCAATAATGTCCTATAATACATTCTTGCAGGAGGTACAGAAATGTTCTTTGTCGCGCCAACGTCGAGGTAGGTAACGTCGGTTTAAAACATTACAAGGCAAGGCTAGGAGGTAAGAAAAAGAAGTAGTAAAAGAAAATATGTAAAACTGTTTCAGTTTTCATTGAGCTAAGAAGTTGAGGATCGGAAAGCTAGTGGCACCAACACCCATCCCTGAAGTCAATAAAAGCAACAGAAAATATTATGTTTATCAGAATGGAGATTTGAAGAGTGAAGAAGAAAATGAACTTACGCTAGATATATTTAATAATAATAGTATAATAATAATAATAATAATAATAATAATAATAATAATAATAATTAAAGAGATGCAAGCATTGGCATTCTGTGTGTCTATCTCTTTAATGACTTTTCTTATCTGAACATAGTATCACTAGCGGATAATTACTGCTATTTTAAGCTTTTAAATATTTTAAATTTCAAATATGTGCATACAACATGACCTAAAATTGGTTATATAACATTTATAAACTCAACTAAAGTATGGTTATCATAGGCATATTATAATAGTAATATGCGTTACAAGAGCGGAATGTTGACGTTTTCATGTTCGAGGAAAAGACTGAAAAAGCGAAACGTAATTGAGCTTTTTTAATTTCCGAGAACATGAAAACAAACATACCGCTCGTGTATCGTACATTATTTTGTGCGAAGATCGTTTATTACATACCTGAAAGAGTAATTTCTAATTAGTTGCAATGAAATCTCCATCTTGGTTTCTGCTCAATGAAGACAACTTTGGAAAACAAATATATCTATCTTCAACATTGTTCCTATAAAATGTTTTCTGTGTTTACTATACTCCAGCAGGCCGTGATATACGTCTGTCTTTTTTTCCCCCAGTCTATGATGAGTCTGGAATCTTATTGATTTTTTCACGGCTTCCTCAATGTTACTTGCATTAAAATGCAGTAACTTTTGTGGTGTTGTAGAGTTTACTTAATTTTTGCAAATATTTAAAAACAATAATTAACAGTGCAATTTAGGTGAAATTGCAGTGGTAAGTTTCCAAGTTTATAATTATTACTATATTGAACGTCTTTAAAAATAATATGTTAAAAGCCTAAAGCAGTAAAATGAATATGACGCTTAAGCGGTAAGAATAGGGAAATTGTTATGTGTGTTACGTTGGGAATACTGAATGTGGTATTTCACACTTACCGCGTATTGGTTGTGTGCGGAAAGCAAGCAAATACGCACGATCTCGCACAAAAGTAATTTTAACATATTGCAAGTTTTATTAAGTGTTATTTATTGCAAGTTAAAATGGCTTAGAACCGCTCTAGTTTTCACGTATAATTTTATAATGTTTTTATACATGTTCATTTTATAATATGCACAAATGTTCTCTCATTGTACATCTCATGTATTGAATATGCATTTATTGTGTTCTCCAAGTGAAAATGGCATTTTTAATTATCCGAAAATATCTATGGAAATATAATTAAGACAAAATTAATTCTGTATTAATATAGATTGATAAGGTGTAGAACTACACAACTATAATTATTTAATAGTCCCTTACGGAGCTTATTTCCGAAGACATTCTGAGCAAAAAAAAGTAATATAAACATTTGTCCTAATCTCAATATTTTCAGAGTTACACTAATTTGAATTTGTTTGTAAAATACCATTATTCTTGAGTTTTAAGGATTAAAGAATATTACATATAAAGAATAAACTATTCGTAAGTGTCATATATTTAATTACCTAGTGTTCTGAAGCTAAAAATATGTTGCGAATTTCGTAGTTTCTTCGTACGGCATTTTTTTTTTTTTTTAGTTTTTTAACTAGTCTACATTTTCTTATGCATTTATCATGCCAATTTCACAAATCACGTCATCTTGTAAATTCTGGAAGATGTGCATTAGGATGCATAATTAAACTGTAAACAATCAAGTTCCTGAAGTGGTAGCAATTGTTTTGATAAGTGCATAAAAATGGTGTAATCTTTAGTTAAAATTTGAAAAACAAAGTCTGTACAAAGCAATAAATTAACAACACATCTTTAGTTTCAGAACACTACGATGAAAGAGTAATGGAACGGAGAAAAATTCTCTCCGGCGCCGGGATTTGAACCCGGGTTTTCAGCTCTACGTGCTGATGCTTTAGCCACTAAGCCACACAGGATACCACCCCGGCGTCGGACAGAATCGTCTCACATTAAGCTCCAACTCATGGGTTCCCTCTAGTGGCCGCCCTCTGCACTACGTCATAGATGTCTGTGAACGTAGGACCGAAGTCCACACATGTGCTGAGGTGCACTCGTTATGAGTGACTAGTTGGCCGGGATCCGACGGAATAAGAGCCGTCTTAAATCTGAGACGTTTCTGTCCGACGCCGGGGTGGTATCCGGTGTGGCTTAGTGGATAAAGCATCAGCACGTAGAGCTGAAAACCCGGGTTCAAATCCCGGCGCCGGAGAGAATTTTTCTCCGTTCCATTACTCTTTCATCGTATGATGACGCAGAATATCTGCATGAAAATATCATATGTACTTCGGTACATTAAAATAATATAAATAAAATAATAATTCAGAACACTAGTCAATTAAGAAAATGACACTTCTAAATAGTTCATTCTCTATTTGTAATATTCTTTTACCCTTAAAACTAAAGGAAAAAGGTATTTTACTAACAACTTCAAATTAGTGTAAGTCTAAAATATTGAGGTTAGGACACATGTTTATATGACATTTTTTGCACAGAATGTCTTCGGAAATTAGCTCCTTCAGTGGCGGTAAATCCTCGTGAATCACCCTGTATATGTAAATTAGTAACAATGATGATTTACTGATATACATACGACTTGAATTTATGCACTGTGTTTTTCCTCTATTTTTTTTTCTGTCAATTGTTCAGTGAATATTCTAAAGTAATTAACTGCACGGTAAATAGACTAAATTTGTCAACTTACCTCGAAGTTCTGGTATCTCTTAATCTCAAGATTTAACAACTTGTGTAGCTAAACATTTAAAACAAGGCTGGCACTGAAATTAACCTATACAGTCTTTTGTTTTTTTTTTATGTCAACTGAACTTGTAATTCTACAAAACACGCTCTTTGGATTTCGAAAGCAAGCACCTTGTATCTCTTACAGAAAACGCCATTTCTACCACTTAAAACCCTCAAGTTCCTTGTAAAGAAATTCGCAACTGTGGTTGTGGTTGTTAGTCACCTTGCGCGCATGAAGGGCCTAAGCAAGCATTCCACTTTCGCTGTCGCCCGGCCAGGTATCATCTCGTACCATGGGTCTGAGGTTTTCCAATTCCAGTATGAGTGTAATACGTGGAATTTTTATGTGGCAGGGATTACACTACTGTTTTAAACTCTCTTCATTACAAGTTTACTGCCTGCTTTTATCTCTTCCCCACCTCCAGGTTTAACTACCAGACAATCGTTGTCACTCCTAATTAATACGACGTACATACTTTGCTCGAGTAATAATTAATTAGTTCAGATTATAAAACTACTAGATGACGGGTTAAGGACTCAGGTTCGAATCCTGAAAAGTGAACAGTATTATTTCAATTTTTACGAATTCTCTACTGTAGTTAAATAGCTAAAGGTAAAGATAGTCTTGTCACTTCCTATCAATTGAGCTGCTCAGAGCAGAAGTGGTGTAAGTAAAAAATGGATAATGAGGGGTAAAGTAAACATTCTGTAAAATACAGCGCAAAGTAGGAATTAATATTCAATTTATTTAAACTATTAATAGTCAGTGGATAGCAAGAAGGCCATATTAATTGCTACTTTGCGCTGTATTTTACAGAATTTTTACTTTCAAACCTCATTACTCAATTTTGACTTGCACCACTTTTGCTCTGAACGGCTCAATTCTATCTACAATATTTAACGTTTAATATTAAGTACATAAAACATGTAAAATAACAGGAACGCCATATTCGGCAAGCTCGTGTTCGGGTGTACTGGTTCCATCTTCATACAAGAAATATAAAAGTCAATACACAGAAATATTGGGAATAGTACACATTATGATAACCTCGTATGAAACCACATTAGTACTAAGCAGAAATTATGACGTAAGAAGATGGTGACATCACCATTAAAAGACACTAGGGGATCCGCCTTGCAAACCGGGGTTTCTGGTTGGGAGATTCAATGCTTACCTTCCTATCTACTCGTCAGAGGCGGGGAAGATGGACTGCGGGGTTAGGCGGATATCTGCAGTGATCTATTAATACTCACACAAGTCCGACATCGGTCCCTATCCTGAGCAAGATTAATCCAGTCTCTATCATCATATCCCACCTCCCTCAAATCAATTTTAATATTATCTTCCCATCTACGTCTCGGCCTCCCCAAAGGTCTTTTTCCCTCCGGCCTCCCAACTAACACTCTATATGCATTTCTGGATTCGCCCATACGTGCTTCATGCCCTGTCCATCACAAACGTCTGGATTTCATGTTCCTAATTTTGTCAGGTGAAGAATACAATGCGTGCAGTTCTGCGTTGTGTAACTTTCTCCATTCTCCTGTAACTTCATTCCTCTTAGCATCAAATATTTTTCTAAGCACCTCATTCTCGAACACCCTTAACCTCTGTTCCTCTCTCAACATGAGAATCCAAGTTTCACAACCATACAGAACAATCGGTAATATAACTGTTTTATAAATTCTGACTTTCAGTATTTTGAGAACAGACTGTAATGATAATAATAATAATAATAATAATAATAATAATAATAATAATAATAATAATAATAATAATGATAATTTTATATTAACGTTAGTCTGCCCAGCTATTTGTCTATCAGTTTTCCTCCCTTTCTGCCTATCTATCCGTATTTGAATTAAAATTCATTACCATTAATTTATTTAACCTGACATGAAATGTACTAATTAAAATTTACTGATTAAACTGATGTTAATTGTAGTCTGTCAATTATTAACGTCCAATTAAGCCGTACAGAACAGTCAGCGATCAGCTATGGCGCGAAAAGTGACATGAATGGAAATAAATGAGCATCTCGTTTCTCACTGTTATATCTACCGATTTTCATCACTATACATTTATTTATGCAGAAGAATCTCCGCTCTCCACCCCCTTCCTGTGTCCCGATTTATAATAGCCTATCCCTCTCCGCTCAAATTCGAACACATTTAAATGTTTTACAAATATTTTTCATTATTTTGTTATTCTTCCTGTTTTATTTATTCAATACGCATAATCATCCTTTCCGTTTTGAATTGTCGTGCCAACCAAAATAACAGATTTGTATATATTATTTAATGTACCGAAGTACATATGATGTTTCCATGCAGATATTCTGCGTCATCGTACTATGAAAGAGTAGTGGAACGGAGAAAAATTGTCCGGCACCGGAATTTGAACCCGGGTTTTCAGCTCTACGTGCTGATGCTTTATCCACTAAGCCACATCGGATTCCCATCCCGGTGTCGGATCGAATCCTCTCAGTTTAAGTTCCACCTCTTTGGTTCCCTTTGTTGGCCGCCCTCTGAACTACGTCATAGATGTCTATGAACGTAGGACTAATGTCCACACATCATCGTACTATGACGCAGAATATCTGCATGGAAACTTCAAATGTACTTCGGTACATTAAAATAATATATATGATATGCGTAAATGACTTTGTGATTTAAGACGGTGCTTATTGCGTCGGATCCCGGCCAATCAGTTACTCATAACGAGTGCACCTCCGCACATATGTGGTCATTGTCCTACATTCATAGACATTTATGACGTAGTGGAACTTAAACTGAGACGATTCGATCCGACACCGGGATGGGAATCCGGTGTGGCTTAGTGGATAAAGCATCAGCACGTAGAGCTGAAAACCCTGGTTCAAATCCCGGTCCGGGGAGAATTTTTCTGCGTTCCACTACTCTTTCATAACAGATTTGGCTCCAATTTCCATTTAAAAACCTCAAATAGGATTTGAAAGGAAGGAAAATGAAGAGAAATAAAGAAGTGATAGAAGCTGCATAGTTAAAAGTCAGCGGTGCAATAACGCATTACAAGCCGAGTGTAGGTCTCACATCCACATGTTTTCACAGAGATGAACGATCATGCAACCATAACGGAGGTATCGTGTGTTCAGCACGATGATCCCCTCCCAGCCGTTATAGCTGGCTGTCGTAACCGGATTTTGCTATCTACCGCAGCTCCCCAAATGCATCACGATGCTACTTGGGCACCGGGTTCATACAGACCGAAATTTCATGAGAAAATGTCTTCCTCGAAGGGGACTCGAAGCAGTACAATACAGTTTTTCTAATAAATGTACTGAGCCAACGACGGTAATGTAGAAAAAATATAACAGTTATCAATAAAATCCTGTAATTATCTGTTGTGGATTGAAAATACACGGTGTACTTAAAAGAATATAGCAGTTTATAGTCGTTATATTATCATCACTAAGATGAGGCGTAGAAAGTTGTTTGTAGGCTCAAATGAAAGAGGAAAGAAGACAGTTTTTAGTAGGTTATTTTACGACGCTTTATCAACATCTTAGGTTATTTAGCGTCTGAATGAGATGAAGGTGATGATGCCGGTGAAATGAAACCGGGGTCCAGCACCGAAAGTTACACAGCATTTGCTCATATTGGGTTGAGGGAAAACCCCGGAAAAAACCTCAACCAGACAACTAGAATTTCCAAGGAAATTTGAACAAACATCTCTGAAATCGCGCCATGCCATTTTTTCTGTAACGGAAAGTTTTTCCCTCAAACAAAGTGTCAGCCATAACTTTTTGTATGCGTGGATCGATGAAAATGCCCTCTTTTAATTTTCCTTCACTCAAAATGGTAAATTTATATTTTAAGTACCGAAAACCACGCTCTTGTTTGTTCATTCCGTAGATCTCACATTGAACTGTTATGAAATTTAGTGAATAGAAGGGGCCAATATCTGTTTATTTATTAGAAGTACAAAAACATGCCAACAACTATAATAAACCGGAAATAAGTCATAAACTCATAAAATGCATTAGCTTTGTTTTAGTTTGCAACCCCCAACCCGCGCTAGATGTTTATCGAAAAGTGAAATCATAGTCTATCTTAAAAACCTTACGTGATACAAAGAAAAGAGATACATTTTCGGATTCAGCTCATATTAAACCATAATGAACACATTGTTTTAAGTCGGAGCAAAATTCTTGTTGTTAAGTTATTTTATGTATATTTTTCTCTCCGTTTCTTTTAATCATTTCAACACTGCTTTTCTCTGTATTCTATTTTTTCTTTTTTTCGTTTCTGCCTCCTTTCTGAGATGCATCTTCAAATTTCTTATTTTTTTTTTACTTCATCTTTTTACACATCAGCTATCCACTTCCTCTATTTTCTTTCTTCTATTTCCCATAACATTTTCTTCATTCTTTCATACTTTTTTATTTTTTCTTCCCTTTCTTTCATAAATATTTCTTTCTCGTATCATTTTCCTTCTGCTTGTTTCTTTATTTACTTCTTTCCATATTTTTTAATTTTTCTATTTCTTTCCTTCTTTCTACTTGCATTCTTTAATTTTCCTTCATTATTTTTAACCCTTAACTTGGCAAAGCTTCATTTCCCACACTAGTTTATTAAACCTTGTCGGACCGTAAAGAAAACAACTATCGCAATGTCCATATTTTTATGTTGTACAATATTATAGCTTTATGAAATTTTAATTTTCCTTACTTACTTACTGGCTTTTAAGGAACCCGGAGGTTCATTGCCGCCCTCACATAAGCCCGCCATTGGTCCCTATCCTGAGCAAGACTAATCCATTCTCTATCATCATATCCCACTTCCCTCAAATCCACTTTAATATTATCTTCCCATCTACGTCTCGCCCTCCCTAAAGGTCTTTTTCCCTCCGGCCTCCCAACTAACACTCTATATGCATTTCTGGATTCGCCCATACGTGCTACATGCCCTGCCCATCTCAAACGTCTGGATTTAATGTTCCTAATTATGTCAGGTGAAGAATATAATGCGTGTAGTTCTGTGTTGTGTAACTTTCTTCATTCTCCTGTAACTTCATCCCTCCTAGCCCCAAATATTTTCCTAAGCACCTTATTCTCAAACACCCTTAATTTCTGTTCCTCTCTCAGAGTGAGAATCCAAGTTTCACAATCATAAAGAACAACCGGTAATATAACTGTTTTATAAATTCTAACTTTAAGATTTTTTGACAGCAATCTGGATGATAAAAGCTTCTCAACCGAATAATAACAGGCATTTCCCAAATTTATTCTGTGTTTAATTTCCTCCCGAGTATCATTTATATTTGTTACTGTTGCTCCAAGATATTTGAATTTTTTCCACCTCTTCAAAAGATAAATTTCCAATTTTTATATTTCCATTTCGTACAATATTCTGATCACGAGACATAATCATATACTTTGTCTTTTCGGGATTTACTTCCAAACCTATCTCTTTACTTGCTTCCAGTAAAATTCCCGCGTTTTCCCTAATCGTTTGTGGATTTTCTCCTAACATATTCACGTCATCCGCATAGACAAGCAGCTGATGTAACCCGTTCAATTTCAAACCCTCTCTGTTATCCTGAACTTTCCTAATAGCATAATCTAGAGCAAAGTTAAAAAGTAAAGGTGATAGTGCATCTCCTTGCTTTAGCCCGCAGTGAATTGGAAACGCATCCGACAGAAACTGATTAATTTTAATTTAATTTAATTTTCCTACCAATTTCTTTCTATTGTTCTATTACAGCCTATTAACCTGTTGTATCCCATAGGATACATTGTCAATTTAAGGGTTAACTATCACCACTATAGTTATTTCTCTCCTTTACTTACATACACATTTCTGTTTTTTGCAATATGAACTGACCATCGTTACAGTAGACAAATAATCCACGAGGTCCCTTATCCCCTTGTTGCACGCCGCCCTCTTTTTAATTAGCATGATACTGCCCTTCTGTAGTACGCGTGTAACTGTCGGGGCCCGGGCTGTTTCGTGTGTCTGGCGATCGGAAATAGGCAGTTCATCCACTTTTTTCTCCTTCTCCCCACTCCCCCTTCCAAGTACTCGCAACCCTGGAGCAAATAATATGCATACTCGTCCATTATTAAAAAAAAACTGCCATGAATTCGCCATTTGTGGTCGGATCTTTGTATGACAAATCATTCTTGCCATAAACGTCTCGCTCAAGAAACGAAACCAGGGGCTTATGCCGATTAAGTCATTCATAACAAAACTCAGTTTATGACATCATCAAGTCACTGCGTCTGAGTGCATGTTGCACTCCCTAATAGCCTGAACAAATTAGTAAGTAACAATTATTATCTGCGATAATGGACGCCACGGCAGCCATCTTAGATACTTACACAACATGGAAGTACATTTTTCACTCAGAACAGATGATAAAATAGCAGTGATACATATGATATAAAGCAAAATATTTTATGAAGACAGATCTTTTTTTAACTACGCTGTATCAACTACTAGGCTATTGAGCCCCAATGGAATTGGTGATAGCGAAATGATATTTTGCGCGAGATGATGCTGAGGATAAATTAAATAAATTATCTTGGCTCAGTCGGTTAAGGCGCTTGCCTGCCGATCTGAAGTTGCGTTCGGGCGCGGGTTCGATCCCCGCTTGGGCTGATTACCTGGTTGGGTTTTTTCCGAGGTTTTCCCCAATCGTAATGTGAATGCAAGGTAATCCAAGGCGAATCCTCGGCCTCATCTCGCCAAATATCATCTCGCTATCACCAATCTCATCGACGCTAAATAACCTAGTAGTTGATACAGCGTCGTTAAATAACCAACTAAAAAAAATAACTACTGAAGCTTTCCTGACGACGTGATAATTCGAAATTTGGATCACCAACTTATGACCTGGCTGGAAGCCCGAGAAAATTTCGAATTAAAAAAAAATAAATTACCTAACATTCGCTTTACAGTTGAGGAAAACCTAAAAAAAAAAATAGTAATCATATTATTGTGATGTACCGAAGTACGTATGATATTTCCGTGTAGGAATTCTATATTATCATATGATGAAGAAAGTGATAGAGCAGAGAAAAATTCTCTCTTGCACCGGGACTCGAACCCGGGTTTTCAGCTTACTGACGCTTTATCCACTAAGCCACACCGGACTCCAGTTCCGATGCCGGATTGAATCCTCTCAGTTTAAGTTCCACCTCTCAGTTTCCATTTATTGGCCAACCCTCATGCACTGTGTCACATGGGTGTAACAGTGGCACAATGTCAAACATACACTGTGCAGAGGTGCACTCATTACGAGTGACTAAGTGGCCGGGATCCGACCGGATTGAGCGCCGTCTTGAATCACTAGGGCCATATTCATAGACATTCTTAGCGCGGGCTTCCGGTGGATGATCAGTGAACTCGGGACTCTAACCCGGGTTTTCAGCTCTACGTGCTGACACGCTTTATCCAATAAGCCACACCGGATTCCAGTTCCGATGCCGGATTGAATCCACTCAGTTTAAGTTTCACCTTTTATTTTTCCTTTAGTGATCATTATTTTGGAAAGAAAAACATTTAAGCCGTTGAGAGCAGTAGTGGTGTAAGTCAAAAATGGGTAATAAGGTTTAAAGTAAACATTCTGTAAAATACAACTCAAAGTAGCAATTAATATTCAATTTATTTAAATAATTATTAGTAGTCACTGGATAGCACGAAGGACATAACTTATTGATAACTTTGCGCTGCATTTTACAGAACTTTTACTTTAAACCTCATTACACAATTTTGACTTACACCACTTCTGCTCTCAACGGCTCACTTATTGGTGATTAATGAAATTTAGATTGACAATAGTGGTTCTTGACTTCAAAAAAATATTCCCACAAATAATTTGTGACTAGATCTATAAAACATTGCAATTTGAAAAAGAAATGACAAAGTTAAAAAACACAAAATGGAATATATATATAATGTTAAATGTTATGTTTTATTTAACGACGCTCAGCAACTGCAGAGATTACTGTATATCAGCATCGCCGGATGTGCCGGAATTTTGTCCTGCAGGAGTTCTTTTACATGCCAGTAAATCTACCGACATGAACCTGTCCCATTTAAGCACAATTAAATGCCATCGACCTGGCCCGGGATCGAACCCGCAACCTTGGGCATAGAAGGCCAGCGCTATATCAACTCGCCAACCAGGTCGACCTATATATATATATATATATATATATATATATATATATATCTCAATGGGTAGATTTGTGACAAATAAATAAGTCTTCTGTGAGTTCAACACATTCCTCATGCATGTAGCCTCTCTCTAATAATCAGTTATTTTTCAGTTCAATATCCAAGCATTTTAAATAAGCATTAGATATCTGTAATGAGCATTGAATAAGTTATAACATTTTATATAGAAAGCTATAATTATCAATTGCTTGAAAGGAAATACAAGACAAATTTACCAACAGCAATATTATAACATTGTCTTAATCCGTTGCCACAAATCAAATAAAAAAGGTCTGTGGAAGCAATTTCACTATTATTCACTAATGTCGCTGATTATGTACACTTCCTAACACGTGGTTCGACATACTTACTGGCTTTTAAGGAACCCGGAGGTTCATTGCCGCCCTCACATAAGCCAGCCATTGGTCCCTATCCTGAGCAAGATTAATCCAGTGTCTACCATCATATCCCACCTCCCTCAAATCCATTTTAATATTATCCTCCCATCTACGTCTCGGCCTCCCCAAAGGTCTTTTTCCCTCCGGCCTCCCAACTAACACTCTATATGCATTTCTGGATTCGCCCATACGTGCTACATGCCCTGCCCATCTCAAACGTCTGGATTTAATGTTCCTAATTATGTCAGGTGAAGAATACAATGCGCGCAGTTCTGTGTTGTGTAACTTTCTCCATTCTCCTGTAACTTCAACCTTCTTAGCCCCAAATATTTTCCTAAGAACCTTATTCTCAAACACCCTTAACTTCTATTCCTCTCTCAAAGTGAGAGTCCAAGTTTCACAACCATACAGATCAACCGGTAATATAACTGTTTTATAAATTCTAACTTTTAGTTTTTTTGACAGCAGACTGGATGATAAAAGCTTCTCAACCGAATAATAACAGGCATTTCCCATATTTATTCTGTGTATAATTTCCTCCAGAGTATCATTTGCATTTGTTACTGTTGCTTCTAGGTATTTGAATTTTTCTACCTCTTTAAAAGATAAATTTCCAATTTTTATATTGTCATTTCGTACAATATTCTCGTCACGAGACATAATCATATAATTTCTCTTTTCGGGATTTACTTCCAAACCTATCTCTTTACTTGCTTCCAGTAAAATTCCCGTGTTTTCCCTAATCGTTTGTGGATTTTCTCCTAACATATTCACGTCATCTGCATAGACAAGCAGCTGATGTAACCCGTTCAATTCCAAACCCTCTCTGTTATCCTGGACTTTCCTAATGGCATATTCTAGAGCAAAGTTAAAAAGTAAAGGTGATAGTGCCTGTCATTGCTTTAGCCCAAAGTGAATTGGAAACGGATCTGACAGAAACTGACCTATACGGACTCTGCTGTACGTTTCACTGAGACACATTTTAATTAATCGAACTAGTTTCTTGGGAATACCAAATTCAATGTACACTTTCTAACACGTGATTCGACATACTAGTACTAACTTTTGGTTATCATATCAATTGGCTATAGAACAATAACGTGGCCATATTATCTGCATTGGCCATATTTGTATGACATAAGTTACCTTATTCGATTGCGCAGGAATTTGTATTTTTAATGGGGTTAAATACCGGTATGGCAGTGAAAGGTCGCAAACAAGAATGTCTCCCAAATGTGGATTGGGCTTTGGAAAAGTTTGGGAGTCACTGATCTAGACTGACGAACGGAACTGGTTATAAAATCTGAATAATAAGATTATTGCTTTAAGAATCCAAATGTGTTTTTTAGAAAAATGTGTGTTAAATTGGAAAAATCATATTAAAGAAATTACCCCCAAACTAAATTCAGCTTGTTTTGCTATTAGATCTATGTAAAAGACAGTAAATATCAATACCTTAAAAACAATATACTTTGCATACTTCCACTCGGTAATGAGTTTTGGAATAATATTCTGGGTAAATTCCACAGATGATAACAACATATTTCTATTACAAAAAAGAGTAATTAGAATAATAGTAGGTGCGAAATCTAGGGAGTCGTGTAGGACTATTTTCAAAAAACTACAAATAATGCCCATGGCTTGTCAGTATATCTTTTCATTAATAGTCTTCCTCGTATGTAATCGTGAAAACTTTGTAACTAATTCAACAGTTCATAGCATAAATACACGTCAAAAAAATGACTTTTATACTCCATCGGCAAGTCTATCGTGCTATCAAAAAGGATTGCGTTATATGGCAGTACAAATTTTTAATAGCCTCCCTATCGATATAAAAAATGAAACTCAAAACATGAAATTATTTAGGGCCAAATTAAAGAAGTACCTAATTTCTCACGCCTTCTATTCTGTAGGTGAATTCATGACATTCAATAACACTTCATGAAATTGATACTAAAACTTTGTGTTGTACTAGTAGACTATATTGTAAATCTCATCTGTATATATTTCATCTAGACTGTGACTATAAATTAAGACTTTATAATAGTATTAAGTTTTTTGACTTGTTCCATATTCTAGCTGTAAGCATGTATGAATACCATGGAATGTTAATAAATACAATACAATACAATACAAGAGTGGATATAGTGGTTTTTTTATGCTGGCAATGTTTTGACGATTTCCTGTATACATCCAGTAACATCAACAATTCCAAAATTTCCTGTGAAGAACGTCTATGAGAAACTGGGCGGCACGGAATTACACAGTCATCTGTTTGAATTGTATGTTACCTTGGAGATATAGGAACAAATAAAATCGGCCGTCAAAAAATTATGCATCATATCTAATTTTAACGGTGACCGCGATCATGGGAAAAACGAACAACCGATTTCTCATAATATATGCCGATTTCAAATTATTGGCTGAAGGTTTTAGATTTAAATACATATATACATTGCTTGCGGTGCATCGATGATCGGCGAGGAACAACTGACAGTCGTAATGATAATTGTAGCACGCCAAAACGAGAAACATGCACTTACTGGCGGACAAACGAAGAAAAACTGAATTACTGTTATTATTTGTTTTCCCACGGCGCTCATGTATCGGGGACAACAGAAGTGCTTTACATAAGAATGAATTATTTTGTCTAATAATACAAAAACCTCATTATAACAGGACTTCAATGTCTTCCAATAGTTCCTCTTGGTACCGGTAATAAATGTTCTACTATAACAAATAGCCTACTGTAGTAATGTAATGCAAAATCTGGTTTCAAATGGGCTTATCTTAATAAATAAAATTGAATGTGGGTATGTATGTATGTATGTATGTATGTATGTATGTATGTATGTATGTATGTATGTATGTATGTATGTATGTATGTATGTATGTATGTATGTATGTATGTGTGTGTATGTATGTATGTATGTATGTATGTATGTATGTATGTATGTATGTATGTATGTGGGTGTGTATGTTCTCTATACAAATCTACACGCTTTGACCAATATGTGCCAAAGTTTGCACATTTAACCTTCATAACCAGGAGAAGAACATAGGCTACATTAAAATTGTGCAAATGGAAGTTAAATTAATTAAAATTATAAAAAATAAAAATAAATAGATCAAATCTTCAACTTAATATACAAAAATTGAATGTGGGTATGTATGTATGTATGTATGTATGTATGTATGTATGTATGTATGTATGTATGTATGTCTGTGACTACCATAAAGGGAAAAAAATGAAAAATGTGTTACTTAAAATGCTTCATACATTGGTATGAAACTATGTTAGGGAAATAGAGGTTCTACGTGAAATAATATGAGAAAAGAGATTTCCTGTAGGTCCTTCCCCTTTTAAGATATATGGATCATATACCTTAATACAAAAGGACAGGTACAATCCATGTTTTGTAAAATTCCGCTTCTTCCATTCTTATATTTTTCAAAGTTTCCTTAATAACACAACCCATAGGGATTTTTTTGAGCCGTCAAAATACTCAGAAATAAATCCTCAGTTTGCAAAATCAGTATGAAATTCGTCGACGACTATACAGGCAATTGATATGTCTTTCCCCTCTCTAAGGTCGCGTCACGTTTCTAATCCATCGACCCCGTTTTCTTTCATTCTGTAAAATTCCATATCGAATTTGGCAAATGAAGTTAAAAAAGGCCTATTCAGACTATAATGACCCATATCTAAAGGCGTTTAAGAATGCAAATAAAGAAAGCATAAGGACACAGAAGGAAAAACTTGTCTTCACGACTGCAGAAGGAAATGAAAGCTCAAGATATTTACATTATAAAAAAGCTGCAGTTTCTTATAGCGAGGCTGGCTTACGAGCTCCAAGCTCGTTCCTACAACGTACAGTACACGACTTCATCAAGTCAGCTCGTCTGTATGAAAAACCAGCAGGACTTTTACGAAAACTGGTATTTACAACTGTCACCAAATTAACTTATAAAATGTAAGATGAGTGATGATATCGACGCTATTATGCAGAACAGAAAATGTTTCATGTAAAACTATCGTCTCTTTCTTACCTTCACTTCTTCTCTCTAATACATTTCTGCCTTTTATTCATTTGTTTAATTTTTCTTTGCATTTCTCCATTTCCTCTTCTCCAGCAATTCTCCTTTCGATATTTTCTTTCTGTACTTGCACCTCTATGATTTATATTTTTCTCTATATCGCCCTTCTTCTCAATACTCGTTTTCTAAAATTTTATTCTTTACTTTATCCATCGTATCTTTCTTTTAAGTTTCTTTTCTTTCTTCCATCCTTTTACGAATGTTTTAATGTTAATTTTTTCCTTTCTATAATTCTGTCTCTCTTCTTTCATTCTCTTTCCATTCCTCTTTTTCCTTCTTCCTTGTCTTTTTTATTTCCTTCTACTCTCCATTTATTTTTTAATTTTCTTCATCTTCATTATTTCTGACTCCTGTTTCTTTCTTTTTCTTTCACCCTCCCAGCCTGTTATTTCTTTCCCTTAATTCTCTCACAATTTCTGTATTATTTCTCTTTATTCTATTTTTTCTTCTCTTCCATCCTCTCCTTTTTCCTTTCATCCTCTCTGCCTCTGCTTTCTTTCCTCGCATTCCCTCTCCATTTCTATCTTCTTTTTCTTTCCTTCAACCATCTCTTTGTCTTTTCCTTCCGTCCTCTTCTTTTTTCTTTCTTTCCATCCTATTCCCTTTTCTTTCCTTCCATCTTGTCTTTTACTTTCCTTCCATCCTCTCGTTTTTCTTTCCTTCCATTCTCTCCTTTTTCCTTCTTTTCATCCTATCCCTTTTTCTTTCCTTCCATCCTGTCTTTTTCTTTCCTTCCATCCTCTATCTTTTTCTTTCCTTCCATCCTCTCCTTTTTTCTTTCCTTCCATCCTCTCCTTTTTCTTTCCTTCCATTCTCTCCTTTTTCTTTCCTTCCATTCCCTCCTTTTTTCTTTCTTTCCACCCTATCCCTTTTTCTTTCCTTCCATCCTTTTTTTCCTTCCATCCTCTCCTTTTTTCTTTCCTTCCATTCTCTCCTTTTTTCTTTTCTTCCATTCTCTCCTTTTTCTTTCCTTCCATTCTCTCCTTTTTCCTATCTTTCCATCTTAATCCCTTTTTCTTTCTTTCCATCCTGTCTTTTTCTTTTCTTCCATCCTGCCTTTTTCTTTCCTTCCATCCTGCCTTTTTCTTTCCTTCCATCCTGTCTTTCTTTGCTTCCATCCTCCCCTTTTTCTTTTCTTCCATCCTCCCCTTTTTCTTTTCTTCCATCCTCCCCTTTTTCTTTCCTTCCATTCTCTCTTTTTTCTTTCCATCCTGTCTTTTGCTTTCCTTCCATCCTCTCCTTTTTTTCTTTCCTTTCATCCTCTCCTTTTTTGTTTCCTTTCATCCTCTCCTTTTTTGTTTCCTTTCATCCTCTCCTTTTTTCTTTCCTTCCATCCTTTCCTTTTTTCTTTCCTTCCATCCTTTTCTTTTTCTTTCCTTCCATCCTCTCCTTTTTCTTTCCTTTCATCCTCTCCTTTTTCTTTCCTTTCATCCTCTCCTTTTTTCTTTCCTTTCGTCCTCTCCTTTTTTCTTTCCTTTCATCCTCTCCTTTTTTCTTTCCTTCCATCCTCTCCTTTTTTTCTTTCCTTCCATCGTTCCTTTTTCTTTCTTTCCATCCTCTCCTTTTTCTTTCCTTTCATCCTCTCCTTTTTTTCTTTCCTTCCATCCTTTCCTTTTTCTTTCCTTCCATCCTCTCCTTTTTTCTTTCCTCCCATCCTGTCCTTTTTTCTTTCATCCTCTCTGCCTTGTCTTTCTCTCCTTTCATCACCTGTTCATTTGTAACTTCATCTTCCCTTTCATTCTCTTTTTTTTTTCTTTCACCCTCTCCTTTATTTCCTTTCATTATCTCTTTTTAGTTGGTTATTTAACGACGCTGTATCAACTACTACAATCATTTAGTTTCAATGGAATTGGTGATAGTGAGATGATATTTGGCGAGATGAGACCGAGAATTTGCCGTAGATTACTTGACATTCTCCGTACGGTTGGAGAAAATCTCGGAAAGAACTCAACCAGTAATCAACTAAAGCGGAACTCAATCCCGCGCCCGAGCGCAACTCCAGATTGGCAGACAATCATCTTAGCCGACCGAGCTAAGTCGGTGCCTCATTCTCTCTTCATTTCTTCCTTTTCCTTTGCACACTTACACCGACAGGTGGCAGGCTTATCGCGGACAGTTTGGTTTGTAACTCCACTAAACTTGGTTTGTATAGTCAGTAGCCTGATACAGTTATATTGTGATGACTGACTCGAATATAATAAAAAGTAATGTACTCATTTCAATGCTAATCTGTCTTCCGACTCACAATAATAATTCTTCCTAGAAAGTTACAGTCACAAGTTGATTTATATAAACAATCATTCATCTTTGTTTGTTTGTCAATCGTTAAGGCAATATAAAAGTGATGTGTTGAAACAGCACTCATATCTGTTTCATTACTCTGACATGTTGAAGGACGCCCTGCATTCAAATGCTGAAAGCTGTTCTTACATTAAACAGCATTTCCCTCAATCAATCATTCTCCAACATCTGTATTTTAGTCAAATAGATTACCAGATTTTCATTAATTTTAAGTAGCAAGAAATCTTGTTTACTTGGGCCTAAATAAAATGTTACAAATTAGAAGAGAAAACATTCTCATAATACACAGTGTCCACACTAAGAGTATACAGATATAATAGCTTACAATTTCACAACCGTATATTATAATTCCTTAAGATAAAGCTCAATCAAGAGAAAAACTCTCCAAGACTTCGTTTCATACCTCTTCCATGGCCATTGTTGTGTGTAATGTTTTGCTTCAAGCTTATTCTTGCATTGCAATTTTTGTGTGAAATTTTTCGTTTCAAGCTTATTGTTGCATGAATGAAAATTTGCATTTATCAGTCTAGTTCCTTGTCAATAGAGATATGGACGGTACAGCAAAATTGTTCAATGCGTGCTCTGGTTTGCAGAATTGAATTCAGTTACACGTGTTCAGCGGCGCATACGGGCTATTCCATACGAAATCGATCAGTAAAAAACCTCGCATTTTTTTACTCTAATTTTTTTCCCTATTCATATAAGGTGCTGAGGACAGTGCATTTGCAAAAATATACTATCGAAAGTCAAACGGTTTTCGCATTGTTGAGCGACAAATTTAGCGTATTTAGAAAAACAAGCCTCTTTCAGCGCTCAGGACTTTGGAACCATTTACTGCAGAACATTGAACGAGAGCTCATTTTGAAGCTGACATTTGGTAGGTTATGATAAGATGTAATCCTTATTTTTATTGTTTACAGAGAGATAGATAATCTGATTTTACTTACTTTTAGGCTTTTGCTCATTTGTAAAAATGTAAAAAAAAATATTGAGAAAAAACCTTGCATTATTAAAGGAATTCGGCATCGTTTGCTTAGTGGCTCGGCAGTAAGTTTCGAGGGTATTAAATAAATTATTTTCACACGCCTAGACTTGAACGGCGCAGTACCGCACGCACTGGCCGAGAGATGATTATAAGCGAGCGTTGGGCGTCATTTTACTCCTGTGTTTATGAAAATTTGTGATAAAGCTAGCCCAGCTATGCGCTACTAGATGAAACATTACGTGTTTGTCTCCTGGCCTTGCTTGTCTCGGCTAGGTTCCGTCTCACAGTCAGCTGGTTAGTTCACGCGCGTACTATTTATTTTCTTTATTTGATATTTTCAATACTTTCTTATCAACGGTGCACCAGTAAAAAATGTGTGTTTATTTGTACTTTCAATGCGGAATCTAACTATATATTTTTAAAATATTGTTTCCTAGGCAAAGGCGTCTTAACAAGGAAAAATCTAAATTTCTCCATTTCCAGAAAAAGTAAGAAAATCTGTTTATATGTCAACATAAACTTTAATTTCTCACCATCAAAATAAACCATGATTTTGATCAGTCGGTGAAAGTGATTCGGAGCTACATCAGTTTGAAGTTGCTAATTTTATGAAAATACGATAAATTAAAATATTTTTAATTTAAACACTATGAAGTCCTGATGCCTCAAACTTTGCACAAAGCATTGTATCACAGTTCTCTACGTATAAAAAAAGTTTCATTGTATTCAAAATTGTAAGGTCAATTTTCTCTATATTTCGGTCGATTTGAGATGGAATAGCTCATACGGAAGGAATGGAATGTGGTTCCTCCTACACGCAAATCCATTTACGAGTGGGATAGAACTCTAAGAGATGATGGAAGCTTGATTTCAAAGACAGAGAAATATTCTAAAAAGCATACGGCCGAAATGACTGTGGATCAGATCCACGAATCATTTGTTAGAAGCCCACGTAAATCAATTCGGCAGGCTAGTAGGGAACTGCAGATTCCTTGTTCAACAGTTCACAAGATTCTACGCAAAAGCCTCCGTATGCGTGCTTACAAACTTCAGTTTTTATCGTTGTGTGCCAAACTCCATCATCAGATACGTTAGAATCACAAGTTAAAACGTTTTTTGATGTAAGCTTCCCAAGAAATTGGATTGGTAGGAGATGGGCCAACTTCCTGGCCGCCTAGATCCCCGGATTTAACTCCTTTGGATTTTTTCCGTGGGGATTTATTAAAAATTTTGTGTACAGCAGAAAAGTTCGTAGTTTGATTGATTTGAGACAGCGTATCATTCAAGCATTTGAGCTTATAACACCTGATATGTTGGTGAACACCTGGCGAGAGGTTGAGTATTGCTTTGGTACCTGTCGAGCTATAAAGTTGAAGTGTACTAGTGGAAATAAAAACGTTTTCACTTACTCTATACAATGCAGAAGAAATTTACTTTATAAACTTTATCCAAGTTACGATATAAGCTGTTATTTCTGTATACATTTAATGTGGATAAAGTGTATGTCAGAAACACTGCAGCAACGTTTTAACTATAAATTTTGTATCCAACCAACAAGATCCTTTGAAAAAAGATGTGGGTACAAGTGCATAATATTGTGGTGCATAATTTTTACACTGAATGTCTACCAGCAAATGATATTGTCAGGACATTGAACTTACATGAGAAATCCACAAACCAGAGGATACATCAGTTAAGCAAAAACGAAAACAACGCATCAGCACGTAGGGCTGAAAACCCGTGTTCAAATCCCGGTGCCGGAGAGAATTATTGTCCGTTCCACTCATCTTTCATCATAAAATGTATTGTTTGTATGCATCTGAATTCTGACTAGTGTAATATGTAGCTATTCGGCGATGTATGCAATGGAGGGAGAAAGGAACTGGCCACCCTATCCTATTATCTCCTGACCTAGTTGCCTCATATGCGCTGCCTGCTTGGTATCACTTGAGGTTCAGGTCTTCGGACAATTGGCTAAACAACAACAACATACAATGTCTCAATAGTACTTTGCAGTAACTGATTCATCGGGCACTAAGTTTATAAATCCTGGTCCACAGATGCTAGAAACGAACTCTCATTATTATTATTATTATTATTATTATTATTATTATTATTATTATTACTTGTTTACAAATGGCTTTTAAGGAACCCGGAGGTTCATTGCCGCCCTCACATAAGCCCGCCATCGGTCCCTATCCTGTGCAAGATTAATCCATTCTCTATCATCATATCCCACCTACCTCAAATCCATTTTAATATTATCCTCCCATCTACGTCTCGGCCTCCCTAAAAATCTTTTTCCCTCCAGTCTCCCAACTAACACTCTATATATGCATTTCTGGATTCGCCCATAAATGCTACATGCCCTGCCCATCTCAAACGTCTGGATTTAATGTTCCTAATTATGTCAGGTGAAGAATACAATGCGTGCAGTTCTGCGTTGTGTAACTTCCTCCATTCTCCTGTAACTTCATCCCTCTTAGCCCTAAATATTTTCCTAAGAACCTTATTCTCAAACACCCTTAATCTCTGTTCCTCTCTCAGAGTGAGAGTCCAAGTTTCACAACCAAACAGAA
The DNA here is from genome assembly GCF_040183065.1 of Periplaneta americana. Taxonomy (NCBI): domain Eukaryota; kingdom Metazoa; phylum Arthropoda; class Insecta; order Blattodea; family Blattidae; genus Periplaneta; species Periplaneta americana. The sequence continues at coordinate 33,739,598 of NC_091131.1, read as the reverse complement.
TAACCGTTAATTAACTGTTTTATAAATTCTAACTTTCAGATTTTTTGACAGCAGACTAGATGACAAAAGCTTCTCAACCGAATAATAACAGGCATTTCCCATATTTATTCTGCGTTTAATTTCCTTCCGAGTGTCATTTATATTTGTTACTGTTGCTCCAAGATATTTGAATTTTTCCACCTCTTCGAAGGATAAATCTCCAATTTTTACATTTCCATTTCGTGCAATATTCTGGTAACGAGACATGATCATATACTTTGTCTTTTCAGGATTTACTTCCAAGCCGATCGCTTTACTTGCTTCAAGTAAAATTCCCGTGTTTTCCCTAATCGTTTGTGGATTTTCTCCTAACATATTCACGACATCCGCATAGACAAGAAGCTGATTTAACCCGTTCAATTCCAAATCCTCTCTGTTATCCTGGACTTTCCTAATGGCATATTCTAAAGCGAAGTTATAAAGTAAAGGTGATAGTGCATCTTCTTGCTTTAGCCCACAGTGAATTGGAAGAGCATCAGATAGAAACTGACCTATACGGACTCTGCTGTACGTTTCACTAAGACACATTTTAATTAATCGAACTAATTTCTTGGGAATACCTTATTCAATAACAATATCATATAATACTTCTGTCTTAACCGAGTCATATGCCTTTTTGAAATCTTTGAATAACTGATGTACTGTACCCTTATACTCCCATTTTTTCTCCAATATCTGTCGAATACAAAACATTATTATTATTATTATTATTATTATTATTATTATTATTATTATTATTATTATTATTATTAGAAGTTAAACACCGGTATGGCCAGTTTCACATGTTCTTTGTGATAGCCATGGGGACCTCGTGAGTCATGCAGGTAAATTCACAAACCCAAATATCGATATAATTGCATTGGTCGCGAAGGGGGGGAAGAATGCAACCTTACAAAGGCCAGCTTTCGCATTACACTCCCACCTTTCTCTCTAGTTCACCAATAGCTTTGCTCTTTAAACTTTCAAATCGAAAATCCTCGAGGACTACCAAACGTGAGAAGCATCCCGCCCTTCGTAACCGCCCAGTTTTAAATCACTTTTAAGTTTACAATAGACCCTAGGGATAAATGCAGGGCACGCCAGCGCAAAATATAATTGTGAATGCATGCACCTATTTCACGTTGTAAGGAAGCTGTTTTTACAACTGTAACATTTGTAATTTTATTCCCATAATTAACTGACATTTCAAGTTCTAAAGGAAAATCCATCTATAATGTACGTAAAGAACTTTAGACTCGATTTGGTGAAAGGATTTCAAAATTTGTGTCACGGTTAATACCCAACGAGTTTGTAAAAAAGTGGTGTTATAAAATTTTCAACTCTGAATATTAATGCTAATAAATGCAAGTGATCGAGTGTTACATAGCACGCTTACGTCTTTATACAGGGTGTATCACGAGGTTTTCCCCCGGTTTATGGAGGTGATTCCTGGTATTATTTGGAACAAAAAATGTAAACACAGTATTGTGGTGACATTCATAATCAAGGAGTTATAACTAGGGAGCGGATTTTTATGTGCTAAAAAATTTAAATATATTTATTTTTATGTGCTAAAAAGTACGAAAATATTTACTAAAAATAAAATATATATATATATTTTTTTAAATATGACAAATACTTTACTTAGCTTGGAAAAAAAATGTTACTAGGCACTCACCAGCCACACTAGAGTGCTATAGTAGTTGGCCGAGAACTGCATTGAACAACAAAGGTCATCTTCAAATTCGCCATCACAAATGCATGCCGATTAACTCTGAACAACGACTTATACTGTGAAAACGATCTTTCCACATCACAGGACGTCAGACGTGAATATTTAAAGGGAGGAATGTCACAAACACATACGTCGTCAATTTTATCTACAGGCACACCCTAAAATACTTGAGCAACTTTACACATTTTTTTATATCCACTGTTTTTCCCAAACACATTCTGGAATTTGTCCCTTAGTACTTGTACTTCTGAACCTGGTAGCGAGTCTAGTTTAATTTCCACGGCACGCACCTCCCTGTTTCAGACAACAGTTTTTTGGATGTTTCGAGTTTTTTTATGGTGCCACACAAAAAGCTTAAATTTGCTAATAGGAAAGACAAATCGTTTTTTAAATAACCATCTTTCAGTATATCTTCAAGGATATCGATTGACGAAGCCCGATAACAGGTACTCACAACAAGATGTATTGCCTTACTTGATAGACATGAGCGAGAGGAGAGAGACTTGTTTAAATTGAATAATGTTCATACCCGAGCTCTTATCTGTTGTGTTTCACAAACAAAGCGCGGAATGAAATCATTTTCAGCAACAATAAACATTCCTAATTATGTGTTGCAAGATCTCTCCTCCTTGTCCACGTTAATTTATTCTCTAATAATAACACTGATCTGCAGTTCTCAGAACTTGAGGCGATACTATTACAAAAATGGATCATGGATACACCACACAGCGCTTAGAAACACGAAGCAACCAAGAATTCTTAAAAAGATAACGTACTTCTGAGTGACATAATTGATTTAGTTTTAAAATGTTTAAAAGTTCTTGTAAAAAAATTATTTAAGTAAAAGAACTCCAAGATTTATGTGCTTATAATAGATTTTCTGAAAATATGTATCTACATAATTTTTTGAGAAAATATGTGCTTTTATGTGAAATAAAATTCGGATTTTAAACTTGAAACTTCATATTTGGAATTTTTAACTTCGTTAGTTGTGCTTTATCACACGCAAAAATAATATTTAATTGTATAGGAATCCGCTCCTTAGTTATAACAGATTTTTGAAACACTCCATTGTGTATGTAGCGCCAGACATGTTTGCGCAGGACTAACGATGTGTGGGGGGGGAAGATTTAACGTTTCACATTCCAAGGTATGGAAAATTCTTGATGAGAACGGACTGTATCCTTTTCATGTGCAAAAAGTGCAGCATTTAGAACCACATGATCATGCCAACCGTTTGCCTGCCAGATCCCCAGATTTAAAGCCCTAGATTACTGCATCTGAGGGTGGATGAAAGACATCGTGTACCAGATTAAGGTGCAAACACGAGAAGAGTTGATTCAACGCATTCTTGATACCGCAGCGACAATAAGGAACGAACCTGTGAAGTCACGAAATGCTACACGCGCAGTTCACACGTGCGAACGTTTGCCTTCAGACACAGGGAGGAAATTTTGAACTTACTTACTTACTTACTTACTTACTTACTTACTTACTTACTTACTTACTTACTGGCTTTTAAGGAACGCGGAGGTTCATTGCCGCCCTCACATATGCCCGCCATTGGTCCCTATCCTGAGCAAGATTAATCCATTCTCTATCATCACATCCCACCTCCCTCAAATCCATTTTAATATTATCTTCCCATCTACGTCTCGGCCTCCCTAAAGGTCTTTTTCCCTCCGGCCTTCCAACTAACATTCTATATGTATTTCTGAATTCGCCCATACGTGCTACATGCCCTGCCCATCTCAAAAGTCTGGATTTAATGTTCCTAATTATGTCACGTGAAGAATACAATGCGTGCAGTTCTGTACTGTGTAACTTCCTCCATTCTCCTGTAACTTCATCCCTTTTAGCCTCACATATTTTCCTAAGCACCTTATTCTCAAACACCCTTAACCTATGTTCCTCTCTCAAAGTGAGAGTCCAAGTTTCATAACCATAAAGAACAACCGGTAATATAACTGTTTTATAAATTCTAACTTTCTGATTTTTTGACAACAGACTGGATGATAGAAGCTTCTCAACCGAATAATAACAGGCATTTCCCATATTTATTCTGCGTTTAATTTCCTCCCGGGTATCATTTATATTTGTACTTATATAATTTTGAACATTTGCTTTAAATCAACTCTACATCCAAGAGACTAGTGCAAAATGAAACACTTGTTTGTATTCTAACTATGATTTCCATTTTTGTCAGTGACATCCTCAAATAAAAAGTTTTTTTTGTTTGGTTTTTTTTTTTCAAATTGCCGTAACTCGTTAATTATGAATGTCACCCCATTATTGTATTTAAATTTTTTGTTCCACATAACACCAGGAATCATCTCAATAAACCGGGGGAAAACCTCATGATACACCCTGTATAGAAGCTCTGACGTAGGCCTAGTCATAAAACTGAGATTATTGATTTTAAATTAACCGTTCATACAGCGAAACTTTCTAATGAGGGAAAACGTTGACACATTAAAACATATCCGATACTGAAATGTGTCCAGTAGCAAGAAACGAAGCAATTTGTTTACCGTTTGAGAACTTAATTTGAAATGCTATGTACAGTCTTAGAAAAAAGTTATCGCACAAAAACTTTGCAAGTCCCAGAAAGGAGGCAGTGCGCATGATCAGAGACGAGCGATCTGGCTCACAAGAGAACGACTATTTGAAGTAATAAAATTAGTTTTGTTTCATCGTATGTCTGATCATGTTCACTGCCTCCTTTTTTGGCACATATGTGCGACAAAACTTTTTTCTAAGAACGTACAGTAGTGGCAAAAAAACCGGACCGACCCTTGTAGCTGATTTCAGAGCCTTGTTCACTCCAGAGCACGAAAGACTGGAAACTAAGACTTTCGTGGTTCGAATCCTGCTTAGGAAGGAAACTTTTTTTTGTTCCTTATTCAAATTTATTCCCAATACTTTTCGATTACAGCGATATTTTACTACTTAATTAACTTATTATTCCCAGAACATGAATTTTACCAGCAATCGAAAAGTATTGTGAATAAATTTGAATAAGAAACAAAAAATACTTTTCTTCCCAGTCAGGATTCGAACCATGTAAGTCTTGGTTACCAGTCTATCGTGCTCTGGAGTGAACAAGGCTCTGAAATCAGCTACAAGGGTCGGTCCGGTTTTTTTGTCACTATTGTACATTCACCTCTGTTAGGTAGGTGAATGAGCAAGCTAGATTATGTCAATATAGGAAGATGAGTTGTTGGTGGAAGATATCTGTTTTTGGTGGCTACATTCGTATTTGTGTATGAAATAATTCTCATATATTAACAATTTACTTCTGCTAAAGTTAACACAAAATTTACATCACTTGACATAGACATAAAATGTTTAGTATAGGGTAAACATTGGTATTTTCGTGGCAGTGCTTATTTCGTGATACTTTTTCTTTGCTCTTTTGTGAACTAACCAATGGTGTTACGAGATTCAAATTTCCGCCAAGGGATTGCATATGTTGTCCAGTTTCCAGAAACATACAGCTAAGCTTTGTGTGACTATTGTAGTTGCTTCAGTGAGCTTTTATGTTTGGAGAGAGCAAGTTTGCGTCGACTTCCCAGGCGTACAAATTTTGTGGATGTTTGTAATTACATTACAGGCTTATTACTAAAGGTAAGCATATGATATTTGGTACAACGATTTATTGTATCTTCATGAAATTTTAGGAAATATTTTTAGAATTTTAGATACATCTGCAGTCGCCATATAGGCTTAGCTTTACTGATAGAAATCTTAGCTGTTTGAGGCGAAATTTTGTTGAGCATTTTGTTACATTTTATATTATTTTAAAAATTGTATTACAATAGGAATTTTAGAAATCTGAAGACAAGATGTGATAACAAAAAAGGAAACGGAGACGCAATGGGTTCAGTGTAGCTTCTGTTTGATTTGTTATCATGCTAAGTGTCAATGATAAATGCTAGATGACTTACTTGCAAGAATTGTGACAGAAGATGGAGCATGGCTCCACCATTTTGGACCGGAGACAGAAGCAGACAATGGAGTGGCATCATGCAAATTCACCAAAGAAATAGAAATTCAAAAGTACACCTTCGGCAGGAAACGTTATGGCTACTGTGTTTTTCGATTCAGAAGGACTCTTGCTTGTGGACATCATGCCACACGGAACCACCATTAATTCTGACGGGTATGTTGCAACTCTCAAGAAACTTCAAGTTCGACTGAGTCGTGTTCGACGACACCGGGAGAAGCAGGATGTTCTGCTATTCCACGACAACGCACAGCCATATGTCAGTCACAAGACCACAGACTAGATCAGAAAATTCGGATAGACAACACTGAAACATCCGCCTTACAGTCCTGAACTTGCACCGTGCGATTACCATCTCTTTGGTAAACTAAAGGATCCCTTCGCGGAACGAGGTTAGAAGATGACTCCCTTGTGCACGCTGCTAAAGAGTGGCTGAGACGTGTTGGTCCAGACTTTTACCGTGCTGGTCTACAGGCCCTCGTTCCTAGGTTATGTAAGGCAGTTGAAAGGGACGGGGATTATGTGGAAAAGTGACATTTTGTTCCTTAAGGATGCATCTACATTCTGTGAAAATAGCAAAGCTATAGGATAAAAATATAATTTTTAACCAAACGTTATACATTGCTTCACCCTTTCACCCTTTCAGGGCAAAGAAGATCCCTTTTCAATTTCAATTTTTACTTTGATTTCATTCTTACTATGTGTTGATGTGTATTTCTATGTTTTCTTGCTATGAATATTAAGCGAAATTACTATGTTTGAAGTCTTATAACAATAAATGAGAATTTAATTGGACTTTAATGAATTTTTCCACAATTCTTCTACCTCTCACGAAATTATCAATGCAATATCACGAAATTACCAAAGTTATCACGAAATAACCAACCTTTCAGCTTAAGTTGTAAAAATGGTTTTTGGCACATATTCAAGAACGTATCCAATCTTTTATGTCTCCAGATTTGTACAGCAAGTTATCGTCTTTTAGACGAAAAAATCGGAATAAGGATATATTTACACATTTGCATTTTAAATTAGTTTTCATGAAATTATCACGAAATTACCAATGTTTACCCTATAGGGTGAACCGTAAGTAGTGTCCTTTTCCATGGTGTTATTTTTCGAGAAATTTCAAAGAGCTTAATACAATTTTGCTCTTTTTTTCTTCCTTTTCGAGATAAACATTGTTTTATACGAAATATTTAATAGCGTGTTTTGGAAAAACCATTGATTTAATTTCCAATATGCTCGTCAATTTAAGAGAGCAGTGTATTAGGATAATAAACTGTTGAAATAATTTTAGTTTTATCCTTCAAATGTTTCGAAATTTGTTCTGAACAAATGTAACTTTTCGTTTTGAAAAGGATTTAAAAAATGTTACATTTGTTCAGGACAAATTTCTGCACATTTAAAGGACATAACTGAAAATAATTTTAAACATAAGATATCATAATACACTGCTCTCTTAAATTGACTGAGCATATTGAGAATTAATGGCTTTCCCAAAACACGCTATGAAAAGTATCATATAAAACTATTTTTATCTCGGGAAGGCACCAAAATCGAGCAAAATTTTAATTATGTCAAAACAAGTGGTTGTACAAATTTTGGCCAATCAATCGCAATTACCAGGACCGTAAAAAATAAGTTTCCCTGGTTCCGTTTACACAAAGAAAAGACAATTTCATAGAAAAAATTAATTGGAACAGATGCAACAACTGTTGAGCCATTTTTCAACATATTTCCCACCGGAATTGAGACATTTGTCATACCATGGGATCGACAGGGAGGTGCAGATTGCTGTCACACACTAGTTCCGATCCCATGCGACAGACTTCTACGACGCAGGGATAAAAGTTTATCACACGGTATGACAAATATCTCAGTTCAAGTGAGGAATAAGTCGAAAAATAGCTCAACAGTTGCTGTATCTGTTCCAATAAATCTGTCCGTGAAATTGTGTTTTATTTCTGTAAACGGTCCCAGGGAAACTTATTTTTACGGCTTTCGTAATTGCGCTCGAGTGGCCAAAATTTGTATAAGTACTTGTTCTGTTATTATTAACTTGATGGAAGAAAAAAAATAAATTTTTTTATCTGACCCTATGAGAATATTTGCTTTTCAATTGGCTGAGGTGCTTGCCTCCCAATTTGAAGTTGCGCTCGGGCGTGGGTTTGGTTCCCGATTGGGCTGATTAGCTAGTTTTTTTCCTAGGGTTTCTCCAACCGTAAGATGAATGTCAGGTAATCTATGACGAATCCTCGGCCTCATCTTAGCTTAAGGGGTTAGGTACAGCTTAAAGGAGTAAAATTTTGGAAATATTCAACATGCTTTTTCTCCATTACTCTATCTTGTATAATAACGAAAATTAGTATGTATAAAACACTGTCCTTCTGCTATATGATAAACATATCTTTACGATTTAAAAAAATTATTTATATATATATTTTTTTCAAAATTCAAAGTTCACTGTGCAGTGATGAAGCGTTTCCCTCATAACTCAAAAAGTATTCAAAATTCTGTGGTGAAATTTTTTGTGTGTATTTATGCATGTCATATCTACAATATGATGCAAGATCACTTCTCTATCTTTGATAGATTGTCTGATAAAAAATAAATTCATTTTCCAAATAGTCAAATATCTAACACAAAATTAAAAAAATATATATTGTTTATTAAGGAATGTAGCTGAAAGAGCATGACATTGTAGACCTGAGTTTTAGAAATAAAATAAAAGAGAGAGAACATGAAAAAGTTAACAAGTTTATGAGTTATGAGGGAAAAGCTTCATCACTGCACAATGAACTTCGAATTTTGAAAAAAAAATATATATATATAAATAATTTTTTTTAATCGCAAAGATATGTTTATCATATAGCAGAAGAACAATGTTTTACACATACCAATTTTCATTATTGTACAAGATACAGTAATGGAGGAAAAAAATGTTGAATATTTGCAAAAAATTTACTGCTGTAAGCTGTACCTAACCCCTTAAGGACTTTACTAATAGACGGTAGTATATTATGCACACACTATTTAAAGGGTGTAATTGACGTTTTGTTATTTGAAGTGTTGTATCAGTGAAGAAGTATGTTTCGTCAGTGAAGTTTGTGTTCGTGTCAGTGAAGTTTTATAGTTTCTGGTGGTAGCAAAGTATTTGAACTGTGAAATGTTTTTGAAATGTTAGTGAAATCAGGATAGTTTTAGTGAAATGTGTCGTAGTACCAGTGCAGTGAATGAGTTGACAGCGAAATGAGTGTAGTGCTGAAAGGTACTTGTGCATGTATGAACATATCATACTCGTGGGTTTTAGTTCGAACTTAGGGTTAGGATACAAATTAGATTTACTTCAAATGTTATTTTAAGCGATCGTGCTTCATTTAATTTAGGATACTCCTTGTTAATTTTATTATACTATTGTTATTGTTATTATTATTATTATTATTAGTGTTTATTATTAATTGGCATTATTGAGTGTAATTAGTTACCACTGCCACCGGGTATTTACCCATTTGCAGTGTGAATGAGTTAAATATATACATACATCATCTCGCCAAATGCAATCTCACATCACCAATCCCAACGACGATATTTAATCTAGTACAGGGCTGGGCACATTATGTGATTCTGAGAATTGAGCGCTGTGTGCTTTAAAGAGCGGGTCTTGCGACGTATGCATACTGTACGTCATTCAGTGTCGGTGCAGTGGTGACTCTGCAGTATGATGGCGAACTTTGAAGACGGAGCTTCCGCTCATACACTAAAGCGTCCCGCTATTCCCAATGTGTTTAATGTATCATGAGAGGAGTAGTTCTCTTTGGTAGAGAGCAGTGGATTAGCAAAGTGTTTAATTTGGCATAAAACACTCGAACTGATTAAGAAGTTCAATATCCAACGGCATTATTCTTTACAGCGTGCTACTGAATGTGACAAATATGTTGGTAATGAACGCCATAAATTAATACAACTTAAAGAAAATGTTTCTGAGGTACATTATATCAGAGTATATATTTGATATTTACATTGCATTATACAGGGACATCATTTTATTTTTACTTCAATTTTTATTGTACCTGAGTTTTTGAATGTACTTCACTCCCACCCCTTCTACTAATGAAGTTCAACCGTCCTCCACAGACATCCAAAACTGCATATACAGTCATAGTAGCCTTACGGTCACAGTAAACAGTACGTTCCAAAAATATGTTCGCGTTTTCCAGTGACGAAAGAGCTTTCAATATTGAATCATTTTCGGACACGTACTGTCGTCCATTTGCCTACGTCGCATCCCGGTTTCCCCCACCAGCTTTTATTCGCCAGCTAGTGGCTGGGCTGTCTTAGCTCTTTTCTGAAAACATTAATTTCTGTTAGGAATTGGACGTCTACGTAATATTATACAAGTATTAAAAATAATTTAAATGAAAGGGCCTCGTTATGTAATTAACTGTCACGTGATTTCCCCCCTTTTTACGACCCTACGACAAAACCCCTTGGACGGACAGTAGAAACCCCTTGGACGGACAGTAGATAGTATGTCTGAGTAATTTTATCTTTTCGGATCGGGCAGAAGTGAAGATTGAATTTAGAGTACGTAAGGTACTCTTTTATAAAGTAGGTACAGAATTATTTCAACATGAGTTACTAGTATGAAGGACGAAACTGGTACTAGAAATTAGATACAATAGTCTATAGTGCGATAATATGCACAAAAGAACTGAAGACTGTATCGAAATAAACGTCCATCATTTTAAAAAATTGTACGCTAATGTGCTGTAGACAGTATAATATACACTGCATAATGAATACGTCCACATGGACAACTCACTTCGTGAGTAAAAACACTCATTGTTAATACAGTACTGTATTTTGATTAAACAAAAACCTAATGAAAATGATCAAACTCAAAAGCGCAATATTTCCTAGTTTACGTAAATGGAGGAACTATTTTTCTTCCCTCCTATACCTAGTAAAGTGATTTATTTGTATATTACGCCAGTATCATCGAACTCCAGTCGTGGAAAGGGTACCAAACGGCGTTGATCCAGAGGTATAGGCAAGTTAATATTAAAAATGTTAGTAAAAATAAAATGATGTCCCTGTAGGTTATTATACATTTAGTAATATAAAATTTTAAATTATACAAGTATTATGATATATCATAGTATAGTATATTACAGTTCATGATATATCATATTATATATCATGAACTGTAATATACTATACTATGATATATCATAATATTTGTATAATTTAAATGTATATATTACTAAATGTACTATAACAACTTATAATGGAATATAAATATCGAATAAATACCCTAATATAATGTACATGTGAAACATTTTCTTTAAGTTGTATTAATTTATGGTCATATCATATCATATCATATCATATCATATCATATCATATCATATCATATCATATCATATCATATCATATCACATCATATATCATATCATATCATATCATATCATATCATATCATATCATATCATATCATATCATATCATATCATATCATATCATATATCATATCATATCATATATTAACAGAATGACAATAATGCACTTACATATGTAGTGAATCGGCTATGAGAATTAGCTACAAAATTTGCCACGAAATTGCAAAGGAATTTAAAACATTCAACGAAGCTGAATTCATCAAGCGATGTTTAATTATATTGGAAAATGAATTCTGTTCACAGCAAGTAGGGGAAGTGGAAGCCATATGCCTGTCTTGTAGAACCGTGGTGAGGAGATTTCAGTATGTGCGTATGTGTTATGTTAATAAGCCTAATGATTTGTGTGTGTGCATAGAACGAAGTTTATTTTATTAAATTAATGAGTGTTATAAAGTCTGTACTGTACAATGGATTGATGTAATATCCTTATAAACTATTATGTACTGACAGACTGAATGACTAGATCAACCGTGGCTCTTTTTATATTAATGCAGGGAAGGTAGCTGTAATGCGAGTCCGCCACTGCGTGAGCGTTCTGCTCCGGCTTGGAATTGAAGTGCCTTGCGGAGCGAGAGCAGCTCTGGCCGACTAAATGGAGCCGCTCTCATGCCCGGCCCTGATCTAGTAGTTGATACAGTGCCCTTAATTAAACAACTAAAAGAACCAACACCTTCAGTCCCCACTCTCACGAAAACCTAATGTAGGAATTTTCTCCACCTAGAAATACATCATCCTCGCATATCATGGAGTACGTAACCACTGTACTGTGGACATAGCAATAAAAATGCAGCGATGTTAATATAATGTCCTCTTCAGCAGGTCTAGACTTCGTATTGAAGCATTTAAGTTGTTATCCCTCAGGTTTTACGTTTGTGATGTGACTTTTTGTCTCGGAAACGGGGACTGTAAATGTTGATTCTCGGTACACAAAAGTAACAGGGTGGCGCCTTATATGGAGGGTGTCTGTACAAAACTGAGTACAGGCCATGCATGAAACATGAACTGGGTGTGCTTTCTGACGTCAATCATCGAATTACATATCGACAGATTTTAGTATTCTTATATTAACATCGACCAACACAAAGAAACAAAATTCCGATTATTCAAAGAAAGTTTTCCTTTGTTTATTCTGTACTTTGTTCCACTAATTACGTTATATAATTTCATGCCCTTTTCCGTTTCCCTTTTCTTATTAACTCTTCACTTAACTTTCTTCTCCATTCCTAATTTTCTTCCTATCTTCCTATAATTTATTTCTATGTTTTTTTCTCCTTTCTGTTTGACATACCCTGCTACTGCTTTTAAATCCTTTCTGCCGGTTTTTCTGTTTTAACTTTTCAATTCCTTCTTTCTTCCCCCTTTCCAATTCAGTCCTCCTTTTTTGCTGTCAGCCATCCCTATTTTTATCTTTTCTGTCCTTTGTCTCTCTCGTTTCTTACTTCAATCGTTCCATTTCTGTCCCCACTGTTCTGTTTCTGTGTCTATTTATTACCTCTACCTTTCTATTTTGTCCACCTCTTTCTCTCTCTCTTCATAAGAGCTCTTAATTTCTCTAGATCCATTCGCACTTTGGCCCCGGCACCTCCACTTACGCTTCTCTATTACCATTTCAGCCTCTCTATTACCACTTGAGCTTCTATATTATCAATTCAGCCTCTCTATTACCACTTGAGCTTCTGCATTACCAATTCAGCCTCTCTATTACCAGTTGAGCTTCTATATTACCAATTCAGCCTCTCTATTACCAGTTGAGCTTCTATATTACCAATTCAGCCTCTCTATTACCACTTGAGCTTCTATATTACCAATTCAGCCTCTCTATTACCAGTTGAGCTTCTATATTACCAATTCAGCCTCTCTATTACCAGTTGAGCTTCTATATTACCAATTCAGCCTCTCTATTACCACTTGAGCTTCTGAATTACCAATTCAGCCTCTCTATTATTAGTTGAGCTTCTATATTACTAATTCAGCCTCTCTATTATTAGTTGAGCATCTATATTACCAATTCAGCCTCTCCATTACCAGTTGAGCTTCTATATTACCAATTCAGCCTCTCTATTACCAGTTGAGCTTCTATATTACCAATTCAGCCTCTCTATTACCACTTGAGCTTCTATATTACGAATTCAGCCTCTCTATTACCACTTGAGCTTCTATATTACGAATTCAGCCTCTCTATTACCACTTGAGCTTCTATATTACGAATTCAGTCTCTCTATCAGTCTCTTGCATATCAGCAAGTTGCAAGATTTAATCAATCAAAATATAATTTACGATGCCAACTGGCTTATACCATATTTATGAGAAATCACCAACGTTTGCAGGAATGGTTGTCTGCAACAAAACTTCGAAAGGATGGCCTTGAGTTCGATTCCAGCTGGTTGCACTGACTAACATATCTAGGCTTGTAACTACCAAACGGAATTTTACCGGACATAGGTTCCTACATGAAAGCTGTTCATAATTGTCTCCTCTATCATCCCTAAGAGTTTGTAACATAGCCACTGAATCATCCTGTATTTGCCTTCATCAATTAAGTTTCTTTTTTCTTTAATGTTTCAAATATCACATTATATTGTACATGTTTATTGTATTCAGGACCCTTGTGGTCAATCAAATTCTCTAATATATTATTTTCATGTACCGAAGTACATAGGATATTTCCATGCAGATATTCTGCGTTATCATACGATGAAAGAGTAATGGAACAGAAAAAACTCTCTCCGGTACCGGGATTTGAACCCGGGTTTTCAGCTCTACGTGCTGATGCTTTTATCCGCTAAGCCACATCGGATACCCATCCCGGTGTCGGACAGAATCGTCTCAGTTTAAGTTCCAACTCTTGGTTTCCCTCTAGTGGCCGCCCTCTGCACCAAGTCATAGATATCTATGAACGTAGGACTAAAGTCCACACATGTGCTGAGGTGCACTCGTTATGAGTGACTAGTTGGCCGGGATCCGACGGAATAAGCGCCGTCTGAAATCACGAAATGATTTACGCATATCATATATATCCCTGTGCCGGAGAGACTTTTTCTCTGTTCCATTACTCTTTCATCGCATGATAACGCAGAATATCTGCCTGGAAATATCCTATGTACTTCGGTACAAGAAAATAATATATATGATATGCGTAAATCACTTCGTGATTTCAGACGGCGCTTATTCCGTCGGATCCCAGCCAACTAGTCACTCATAACGAGTGCACCTCAGCACATGTGTGGACTTTAGTCCTACGTTCATAGATATCTATGACGTAGTGCAGAGGGTGGCCACTAGAGGGAACCCAAGAGTTGGAATTTAAACTGAGACGATTCGTCCGACACCGGGATGGGTATCCGGTGTAGCTTAGTGGATAAAAGCATCAGCACGTAGAGCTGAAAACCCTAGTTCAATTCCCGGTGCCGGAGAGAATTTTTCTCTGTTCCATTACTGTTTCATCGTAAATTCTCTAAGCTAATGTCTTTAATATTAAATAAAAGAATAAAAACCTAATTAAACCTAGATAAATAAACAGAACCTAATTAATTAAAAAAAACAAATCTAAACAAGTTAGTAAAAATAAAAACAAGACCTAGGACGCTGGATCGACTGATCAACAACACACTGCTTAGTCGCGCCTTCGACACTTGGACGCATGGCATGAAATGTGAAAGTGGTGCTAGGTGAACCTTCACACAGCGAGTCGTGGAATTCTGAGAGCATATGCTGAATCGTGTTAACGCAGAATCAATCAGGTGTCTGACATGACAGCGGCGGTTAAGACATCACGGTCTGATCGGATGCCTTTCTCCTGGCCTGCTTTGGCTCAAGAGCAGAACAAGTGTGCTGTCCCAGGATTGATCCTCGCCCCCGTCAAACTATAGTCGTTATCCATAGATTGTGAGTTCATGCTGGAGACACCAATAAGGCATCATTCATGAGGCAACTAAGCCAGGATGGTCAGTTCCTTCCCCCTCCATTGCATATGTTGCTAACTAGTTACATATTAAATCATTTTTATTATTTTTTTTAAATAATCTTTGTCAATTTTGTCAGATATGTACATACATTTTAAGAGTTTACTTTTTTTAATTTTTATGTTTCTTCAATTTACACCACTCAACCATCTGAAGTGAACGAAGAGAAAAAGAAAATCTACGAGCCCATGATTCAGTACCTATCGGCGAAATACAACATAGAAAAAATCACAGTTACCGGTCTCTTCTTCGGAGCGAGAGGCACCATTCCGAAAGCCTTTGTAAAGTGGAAGGAAAAATACAAGCTGACGAGAGATCTTCAAGATGCCATCGTCACCACCATAATAAAATTTCCTGTAGCAATATTTCGTCAGAATCTTTATGGTGTACATTCAATTTAAATTATATTTGGTTCTATTTTTTTTTTCTTATGTCTTAATCAATTTTGTCTGAAACCTGTTTATATAATTTTTCATTTTAAATTTTTATTGTGAGCTATTCTGTGTCGGAGGGCAAACCCAAAATATTGGGTAAGACCAATAAATAATTTAGTTATTCATACAATTATTGCAGTTTCTCATAATCATTTTTCATCAGACCTAACTGCAGCGGTCTTTGAGGGCTATCCATCCGTAAGGAGATTCAAGAATAACTTAAAAATTTGTGTATAAAGTGTAAATTAAAATTAGGGTGACATTTAACATTTAATTTTTTAAGGTGACATGTATTTATTTACCCTGAAGAGTTACTACCTTGGTTTGAATTGTAAATTATTTAAAAATAGCGTGTAAGAGGGTCTTAGACTAGAAATGTTTAGTTTAAATGTAGTTCTGTTTATAAGTATGCATAAGGGTGTGATTGTTTGTCTTATTTGAAGTGTTGTATCAGTGAAGCGTGGTGAGTCAGTGAAGTTATGGTTTTACAATGCAGTGAATAATTCCGATCAATGATAATTTATAGTGTCAGTGAAATGCGTCATAGTGCCACTACGGTGAGTGAGATGAGAGTAAAGTGAAAGATTATTATCCGTACCAATTTGAAACCTATGTAAGGCCTATTCTTATGTAGGTTGTAATGTAAAATTAAGTTCACTTATTAATTAGGTTATTTTATGTATTATTATTAATTGTAATTATTGTGTTAAATTGTATTGTGTATTATTATTGTATTGTATATATAATTGTATTGTGTATTGTAATTTTATTGTGTATTGTTTACATTGTGTATACCACTGCTACCGGGTGCTTGCTCACTTGCAGTGTAAATAAATACATACAATACTTATTAGATGTATATACAGAAGATATAACATAAATTGTTTATATTATTTTAATGTACCGAAGTACATATGATATTTCCATGCAGATATTCTGCGTCATCATACGATGAAAGAGTAATGGAACGGAGAAAAATTCTCTCCGGCGCCGGGATTTGAACCCGGGTTTTCAGCTCTACGTGCTGATGCTTTATCCACTAAGCCACACCGGATACCCACTCCGGCGCCGGACAGAATCATCTCAGTTTAAGTTCCAACTCTTGGGTTCCCGCTACTGGCCGCCCTCTGCACTACGTCATAGAGTCTATGAACGTAGGGCTGAAGTCCACACATGTGCTGAGGTGCACTCAGCATCAGCACATAGAGCTGAAAACCCGGGTTCAAATCCCGGCGCCGGAAAGAATTTTTCTCCGTTCCATTACTCTTTCATCGTATAAATTGTTTAGTCAGAAATTAATTATGTTTTACGTACATTATTTAAATTTTTTCAGTCAACAAAAGATATTGTAAAGTATCATAGTTTTAAGGTTATTTCATTTTAAAATTCCTCTTTTTACAATTTTTTAAATTTTAATAAGTATTAAAGTTATTAATTGCAATTGTTTTCGTTGCAGTCGATGTAATTTATGACTGAAGATGGAGAAGAATTCTCCGAAACATG
This sequence comes from Periplaneta americana, assembly GCF_040183065.1. Classification (NCBI taxonomy): domain Eukaryota; kingdom Metazoa; phylum Arthropoda; class Insecta; order Blattodea; family Blattidae; genus Periplaneta; species Periplaneta americana. The sequence continues at coordinate 33,722,480 of NC_091131.1, read as the reverse complement.
TCTGACTAAGAAGTTCAATGCACTTATAAAGTGTTCATACAACCAATCCCCTTTAATGTGTTTTAATCAGACTTCAGTTGTATATAAACAATTGAAGAGCACATGGGAAAACAATAAAACTCACAATATTATTTTAATGTATCGAAATACATACGATTTTTCCGTGCAGGAATTCTGCATTACCATATGATGAAGGATAGATGGAGCGGAGAAAAATTCTCTCCGGCACCGGGACCCGAACCCGGGTTTTCAGCTCTTTTCAGTGCTTTATCCACTAAGCCACACCGGATTCCAGTTCCGATATCGGATTGAAAATCTGAAACGTGTTAATGTCTTTAATTTGATTAAATAAATTTATAGCCTAAGTGTATGAATTAATCAGCCTATATTATATTTGTATCCTATAATTTCGGAATATATATTTTTCACAAATTGTCCTACTTGATTCACGTATTGAGTTTTTTCCGGGGTTCCCCTTTTCCACATATTAGCCACTACATCATTCCGTCAACATTTCTCCATTTCGACACACGGAGGGAACCTAGGGACGAGGGGGGGGTTGCCTGCTCGAAGCCTGTTTATACAGCGAACCTTATTGTAGTCAGCCGGTGTAGGTTTGGGAATGCACCCTCCCGAAAATTCCATTCTATTCAGAGTCAGAAATGACAGTAAGATTATAACTGAATATATTTTCCGTTAAGGATAAAATATAGAACGAATTGAAAAGACCGTGTAGACTGGGAATGGAAAGATTTTCTAAGCAAGTGATACATTACAGAGAAACAAATATCAAGAAATTTCTTTTTAAAAGAATAAAAGAACTCAAAGAGTAAATTTCCTCTTTACGTAACTCCTTTGCCGCAAATGTTTATAAAATTCTTCAACAGTTTCCGAGAAAATGAAGAAATAATTTGTGTTATTTACTCCACACAATTTATCTGTGTATTGAATTGAGTAATATTATATCATTAGACAAATTTCTCAGTATAGCATCATCACTTAATACAGGGGAAGATAAATAACATAATTTCATAGTTTATACTGCATTTCTAAGTAAACCATTAAATTTCTTTCAGAGCTATGAAACTTTATACATTATAACCAACATAAATGCAGTTGGATGAAATAAATTCAATAGCTGATGTCATGACATGAAAATTGCAGACGTGTCACATAAATATTTAATTAAAACAGTTTTCATGACGCTAACTGTAAATCCTTATTGGAATCGTGTATATTTTCATGAGTATGACTTAGCAATAAGTAGTAGTCAAATGTTTTGTTTAATACTCACAGTCAACTGTTATAAGAATACTCGTAGCCTATATTATAATCGTATAGGTACATTCTAATGTAACCTAGCAACCACTGCTTTACTTTTGATAAGCGATTTTTTTCCCCTAAACGTGTAGGAGAGAGTGTTGCTCTCGAATGGATGACTGAGCTAAGGTCCGCTGTGTCTTCAGGGTCTCATGCAGGCAGCAGGCAGTGATGGTCTGGATACCCGGCTCCGGAACAATTTTTCCCTCGAAATTATTCAAATCAACTTTACAGGGAGTTATACCTGAAATCTTGATTTGCATAATACACGTCACTGTTCGTTAACAGAAAACCACAATTAAAGTCACACGGAGTTAGTGTGCACTCGAAGTTGGTTGCTTGACGGTTGTCAGCCCACTTTGAGGTTTGTGGATATAGAGGGAAAAATTGGATCGGTGTCGGTAAGAGTTCCCGGGTAGCTCAGTGGTAGAGCGTTGGCACGTTAAACCAAAGGTCCCGGGTTCGATACCCGGCTCCGGAACAATTTTTCCCTCGAAATTATTCAAATCAACTTTACAGGGAGTTATACCTGAAATCTTGATTTGCATAATACACGTCACTGTTCGTTAACAGAAAACCACAATTAAAGTCACACGGAGTTAGTGTGCACTCGAAGTTGGTTGCTTCGGTTGTCAGCCCACTTTGAGGTTTGTGGATATAGAGGGAAAAATTGGATCGGTGTCGGTTAGAGTTCCCGGGTAGCTCAGTGGTAGAGCGTTGGCACGTTAAACCAAAGGTCTCGGGTTCGATACCCGGCTCCGGAACAATTTTTCCCTCGAAATTATTCAAATCAACTTTACAGGGAGTTATACCTGAAATCTTGATTTGCGACATGAAAATTGCTTTCGAGTGATTCGCCATTTTATGTATTTGTTTTAACAGAAGACTCAAATTTTTTATTATAAGTATTATATTTTATGTGCGTTATGATACTCTATGACTGCAATGGTGGCACCAGTACGTTCTCTACCTGGTCGCTCTACAGGCACAACCCACTGTAGACACTGCAGTGCGTATGAAACCTTACCACATGTGCTTGGGAGTTACTCACAGGGAGAAGTACTCAGAATAAAACGTCACAACATCATACGTTCTATGATCGCAGATGCACTTCGATCCAAAAATCTAGACGTTCACGAGGAAGTTCATTGTATTGCTGATGGTGGAAGCAATCGTAGGATCGATATCATAGCTATAAATAGAAATAAACAGACAGCCGAAATAATTTATCCTACAATCAGATTTCAAATCTCAGCCACTCAACCATCTGAAGTGAACGAAGAGAAAAAGAAAATCTACGAGCCCACGATTCAGTACCTATCGGCGAAATACAATATAGAAAAAATCACAGCTACCGGTCTCTTCTTCGGAGTGAGAGGCACCATTCCGAAAGCCTTTGTAAAGTGGGAGGAAAAATACAAGCTGAAGAGAGATCTTCAAGATGCCATTGCCACCAACATAATAAAATTTTCTGTAGAGATATTTCGTCAGCATCTTTATGGTGTACATTCAATTTAAATTATATTTGGTTCTATTTTTTTCCTTATGTCTTAATCAATTTTGTGTGAAACCTGTTTATATAATTTTTCATTTTAAATTTTATTGTGGGCTATTCTGTGTCGCAGAGCAAACCCAAAATATTGGGTCAGACCAATAAATTAAATTAAAAAAAAAAAACATGTCCAATAGTTTGGTAGAAATCGCTGTACAAAGACAGACAGAAACCATGCCCAAAAACCACTTAGCCCAATTCGGTATCAGGGATGTTGAAAACTTGTATTTATTCCAGAATCTCTTAATACAGAATTTTCAGGGAAAAAAACTACAGCAGTATAAAAAGTTCTATAATAAATAGATTCCGCATATACGAGTGGAAGGACTACACTTTCAACTTTTACTTTAAGGTAAGGTTTTATAATCCATTTCTGCTTCCGCAGTTGTAGACACAATATTACCGGTTGATGCTTGATCTGTCGCCCGGAAGCCAGATCCTGTGGTACGGCAGTCATACTGTATATTAAGGACCCTATAATTGTGTTCTATAACAACTTCTTTTTGTGTAATAATATATTTGCCTTTGGGTTTAAGGGAAGACTCCACTGAAAACCGTGAAAATTTTTCCAAATTTTTTTTAGCATTTCACTTATTCAGAATTTATATTTTCATACCCGAAATGGATTCAGCTCAATTCTGATTACAAATACTCGTATGTTTACACTTTTTAAATTAAGGCTGGAAGGGGGCGTGGAATTTAAAGAGCTGTCAAAATTGTTTTTCATCGAAGAATTCTTTTTTAAAATTTATGATTACAAATCTATTAACTTTTTGTTGCCTCCCTGAAGTTACTAGATGAATGTAGCGGAGGAGAATCTTAATTTACATAAATATTCATTTTATTTTCAAATATATTTTTCTGTGTTCATTTTTGTTGATTCAACACCAACTTTCTTATGCCAAATATTAATCAATCTGGATGAAATTTTTACCGCAAGTATTTATGAGGTAGCTGCATGTTTCTATGCATTTATTTTGTGAGAAATGTTGCTAGTTTATTTTATTAATATTTTTTTAAGAAAAATATTAATAAAATAAACTAGCAACATTAAGGAAAATATTAATAAAATAAACTAGCAGCATTTCTCACAAAATAAATGCCTAGAAACATGCAGCTACTCATAAATACTTGCAGTAAAAATTTCATCCAGATTGATTAATATTTGGCGTAAGAAAGTTGGTGTTGAATCAACAAAAATGAACACAGAAAAATATATTTGAAAATAAAATGAATATTTATGTAAATTAATATTCTCCTCCGCTACATTCATCTAGTAACTTCAGGGAGCCAACAAAAAGTTACTGGATTTGTAATCAGAAAATTTAAAAAAGAATTCTACGATGAAAAAGAATTTTGACAGCTCTTTAAATTCCACGCCCCCTTCCAGCCTTAATTTAAAAAGTGTAAACATACGAGTATTTGTAATCAGAATTGAGCTGAATCCATTTGGGGAATGAAAATATAAATTCTAAATAAGTGAAATAGCTAAAAAAAAAAAAAAAAATTGGAAAAATGTTCATGATTTTCAGTGGAGTCTTCCCTTAAAATTGTCGCGTCTTTTTGTAACGACCCTGTATGAATACCTAAGAGGGAAAAGAAAGACACTTTGAGACGTGCCGGCATTATGCATGTTTGCTCTTCACTGTTGTGTTTGCAATGAATCAATTTAATAACATAGCCCCACTACAAACTTCGTTCGAGTTTTTAGGTTATTAAAAAGTGCCAATATACTAATATACCATTAAGCTGCGATGTATTTTAAAAGATATAACTTTATCACTATATCTTCAAAAGTTGCCCATGCATATTTATGTAGTCCGTCGAGTAGAAGCTTGGAGAAGCGCCAAAACCGTTTTAAAAATAATGCATATAGGGAGACCAATGTATTCCTCTATTATGTAAATATATTTATTATATCGGAGGATAGTTGGCAGTGCTGAGGAAAAAAAAATTCAGGAACTTAGACATGGGTTTTGAATAACCGGAAATTACGTTATTAAGGCGTCATCAATTACCGACTAAACACTTTGATATGACGTCATTGCTTCTTTTCACTAGAACAGAGAAATACTTCTTTTTCTGTCCTGGATGTTTTCATTTAGATCTAAATCGGCCATAATGGAGATCAGCTTCCTGCCCTTTCCTATAGTCTCTGTAGGTATACATCCTTTAAATTTGTATAATATTGTTCTATATGTTCGATAGATTATTCAGAAGGGGTGAAACTTATGCTCGGTTGGACCTACTTTCGTTTTTAGACGAACAAAAGACTCAAATTTTGTATTCGTAGACTATAATTTAATAATTTCTAAGGAAGATAAAAATAGAATCGATCAATGGAACTACAGATAACATCATTACTATACAATATACTTACTGGCTTTTAAGGAACTCGGAGGTTCATTGCCGCCCTCACATAAGCCCGCCTTTGGTCCCTATCCTGAGCAAGATTAATCCATTCCCTATCATCATATCCCACTTCCCTCAAATCCATTTTAATATTATCTTCCCATCTACGTCTCGCCCTCCCTAAAGGTCTTTTTCCCTCCGGCCTCCCAACTAACACTCTATATGCATTTCTGGATTCGCCCATACGTGCTACATGTCCTGTCCATCTAAAACGTCTGGATTTAATGTTCCTAATTATGCGAGGTGAAGAATACAATGCGTGCAGTTCTGTGTTGTGTAACTTTCTCCATTCTCCTGTAACTTCATCCCTCTTAGCCCCAAATATTTTCCTAAGAACCTTATTCTCAAACACCCTTAATCTCTGTTCCTCTCTCAAAGTGAGAGTCCAAGTTTCACAACCATACAGAACAACCGGTAATGTAACTGTTTTAATAAATTCTAACTTTCAGATTTTCTGACAGCAGACTGGATGATAAAAACTTCTCAACAGAATAATAACAGGCATTTGCCATACTTATTCTGTGTTTAATTTCCTCCCGAGTATCATTTATATTTGTTACTGTTGCTCCAAGATATTTGAACTTCTCCACCTCTTCAAAAGATAAATTTCCAATTTTGATATTTCCATTTCGTACAATATTCTGGTCACGAGACATAATCATATACTTTGTCTTTTCGGGATTTACTTCCAAACCTATCTCTTTACTTTCTTCAAGTAAAATTCCCGTGTTTGCCCTAATCGTTTGTGGATTTTCTCCTAACATATTCACGTCATCCGCATAGACAAGCAGGTGATGTAACCCGTTCAATTCCAAGCCCTCTCTGTTATCCTGGACCTTCCTAATGGCATACTCTAGAGCAAAGTTAAAAAGTAAAGGTGATAGTGCATCTCCTTGCTTTAGCCCACAGTGAATTGGAAACGCATCTGACAGAAACTGAATTATACAATATAATTATTTTAAAATACCCAACATAAAAATTAAGCTCATTCAGAGAAATTCAAGACAGAAACAAGAAAAGGAATAAGAAAAAACGCATCGTTGTCGTTATCTGTAGGTACTAGAGATATATTTTTCATTTCACAACGCACTTTTAATTTAGTAATTGACATGAACGTATTCTGCTACACTGCCCGAATACTGGAATCCGGAAATTTCGTCACCGATTTTTCGTCACCCAGTGATTTCGTCACATATTACATTTTGTCACTGCAACATTTTGTCACTGATTCACTTTTGTCATGACCATATTTTGTCACCAATTTGTCACCTTGACCCACATTTTTAACGCCTCACTCATAACCTCTACATATCCTAGACTTTGGAAACAAGCCCTCATTGGACCTATCCCGAAAAATAAAACTCCTGAATCCCCAAACGACTATATTGTATTAGAGTATTTTATTTCTTCTAATCTTTATATAGTTTCTTCTAATCGTGTAATAGCCAATTAAATCCCACTCAAGTTTTTGTTTTCGCTACAGTAGATAAATCAAAACCTCTAGCGAGATTACTGTTGAAAAAATCAATGAGGTGTCAAAATATCCCACCCGGTCCTTAGAGAGTTAATCAGAATGTTAGAGGAAAACAAGTTTTACAGCAGTCCCACATTAACATTAGACACAACCTATATCGGTGCTTACCTTGTGGCTTTGATACAATATCGACCATCACAAAGTATTCATTCCCTTTTACGATGGTAAGTATCATAAATATACTTACGACTGCTGCATTTTCAAATAGCGCCTTCACGAATACTTATTTCTGACAGAGTGCTGCATTGGAGTTAAATCGCTCGCTTGAACTCGGTCGAGTGTCGCACCCTCGAGTGAAATACGATCGGTCGTGATACGCTCGTAATAAATAGAAGCACAGTACAAGGTCATCTCACCGACATGTCTTATCTTGCATGGAAGACGACAGATAAGATACACAAATGTTTTGCTCACACGTTAAAAATAAGGCTTTATTTTCTGCGTTTATGACAAACGTTTAATGGAACAGTCAATGGAACGTACTAAAACAGGAACATGAAGTTATAAATAAAATAGTATGAAAAACTTCGATATACAGTTATTATTGCTAATTAATAATTATTCAATATTTGATTTACCACATATATAATATGATAGGTCCATACATAGTGTTCCGCCTATATACTGCGACAATGTAGAAACGTTTTACAAAATATTATTGATATAGCAGTAGATTAATAACAATATTAGTACAGAGATCTATGATGTTACTACACAGTTCATTTCTGTAACAAGAACGAATGTCTAACGCTCGGCTTATACCGTTAGAGGATTTATCGCTCGTGACAATTTTACCCATCATGCATGTGCGCTACCTATCGGATTATGCTACGAACTACTTGGCGCTCGAGCGAAAACGTCCGATGCAGACCTCTGATTCCTGATACGATGTCTCTCAATTTTACCTATTATTACTTTTTTTTTTTTTTCAATATTTACTATTGTTTCTTTTAGATGTACACAGGGTGATCTACCTTTGCAGTTACTTCACTAAATCATTCTCACAACTTCACCTATTCATTTTTAAGAAGCCGCATCAGCTGAACTAAAATAAAGCAGCAACAAGAAAGCAATACAAACATAAAATACTGATTCAGAAGTTTCTCACAATCATTAACATAGCTTATGTGTTGGTTTTACAAGTTTTTTTTATTGTAAAACAACGTAGAATCGCATAACAATTAAGAGGGCTAAAAAATACGCGAACGAATTTGCCAACGAACCGTTGCTTAGTAACAAAACGGAACTCATTAATGTTGGATGTTGTTTAGAACAGCTGCCGACGCTGCTAGTATTTTACCAAGACACAAAGAATGCATATGTAGGCTATATCAAGTTTAATAAAAAAACAAGCGTTAAATTAATCAAACAAGTGTTTAAAACATTGCATTGTTACAGGACAAGATGTGTTGAAAAATAATGTAAGCTATTATTCTTCGCTAGAATTTTTCTGAGACCACATGGGACTGGAATACAGGTAATTTCCATGATTTTCTCACGTCTGATAAGGGAAATGACTTGGGTTGTGTCCCAACATTCTTTGAACTCGGAAATACACCGTGTCCTCTTCAAACTTCCTACATTTTAATTAATCATTGCTAACAAAGTATGCGGAATTATGAAATGAGACTTGTATTAAAAGAAACAGAAACTCAAAGAATTGTTACTTCATTTGTTTTAAGTTCATTCATCTGTCACATGTTGGGCAACAAAGACATAAAACGAAATGGCGACTCCGCAGCAACGCGCACAATGTTTTCTGGTATGCAGAGACGAAATCAATAATTACAGTGCAAAGGAATTGCTGGAGAATATACTGGAACTCTCTACAGTATTTGCTTAAATCACTAATTGATTAATTATTTACGCATATCACATTATTGTGATGTACCGAAGTACGTATGATATTTCCGTGCAGGAATTCTACGTTACCATAATGAAGTTGAATGAATACACCTCTGCACATAGTGTGTTGGACATTGTGCCACTGTCATACATCTGTGACACAGTGCATGAGGGTTGGCCACTAAAGGGAAACTAAGAGGTGGAACTTAACCTGACAAGCAAACGTTCTGATGGGGGAAGATAAAAAAGTTATTTTTTTTTCTTTCACCACGTTAATAATGTCAAAAGAAATACTTATACAAATTTTGGCCACTCGACCGCAATTACGAGGCCGTCCAGAAAGTGATTTTTCCCTGGGGCCGTTTACAGAAAAAAAACAATTGCATGGAAATATTTATGGAACAGATAAAGCAATTGTTGCTCTATTTGTCAACATATCCCCGACTAGAATTGAGAAATTTGTCATACCATGGGATCAATTTTTGTCCCTCAGATCGGAACCAGCGTCTGCACCTCTCTCTGTCGATCCCATGATATGAGAAATATCTCAATTCCGATGGAAAATATGTTGAAAAATAGGTCAACAATTGCGGTGTCTGTTCCAATAAATTTGCCCAATGAAATTGTGTTTTTTTCTGTTAACGGCCCCTGGCGAACTTATTTTGTTTACGGCCCTCGTAATTGCGGTCGAGTGGCCAAAATTTGTAAAAACAATTCTTTTGACATTATTAACATGGTGGAAGAAAAAAAAATAACTTTTTTATCTATCCCCATCAGAACGTTTGCTTGTGAGAGGATTCAATCCGGCATCGGAAATGGAATCCAGTGTGACTTAAGGCTGGTTCACAATGAACTGGAAACGGAAACGACAACGAGAACGGAAATATTTTTAAAATAAATATATTTAAATAACTATTGTGAATGCTCCAATTTAAGTACATTTACTTTAACAATATTTCCGTTCTCGTTCTCGTTTCCGTTCCCGGTTTATTGTGAACCAGCCTTTAGCGGATAAAGCGTCAGCACGTAGAGCTGAATAACCGGGTTCGAGTCCCGGTGCCGGAGATAAGTTTTCTCCGCTCCACTCACCCTTCATCTTATGATAATGTAGAATTCCTGCGTACTTCGGTACATCACAATAATATTTGAACCATGTCTTACAGTTGGAAAATATCTCGAAAAGAAATGGAAGCAGACAATCAACCGAAGCAGCTTCGAATCCACGCACGACAGCGAGTTAAGTCCCACTGGTACCTCTAGCACAGTGATGTCAACTGATGCCCATAGGAGCAAGCGCGCGCTTTAGAGCCCAGGGAAGCCTGAGCGCTTTACAGTGGAAAGGAAAGAGACGACGAAAGAGATAGTATAGGCCTACGCCGCTTGATGGAGCTATATTCAGGGATGGCCAGCACTGATTCAATGGATAAAGGGAAGAGAACTTATTAAAACTGTATCCATGTTAATTTTTAGATTTGTGTGAGAAGTATAAGTGCATTATAAGAATGTAAGTTTTAATTTTAATGCTCATTTTTCACAAGTTTGCTTTTTTATTCAAAAGGAATATTTTCTCAACTTTTTTTTTTTTTTACAGGAAAGTGAAATTTTCAGCTATGTTTGTTTAGTAGCCTTACAGGCACTAAAACAATGTTTCTGTAAATCTAATATATCGTAAATACGTATTACTGAAGATTGTGTATTAAAATGTTTAAAAATATTCGCATGGAAAATGTTTGTAAGGAAATGAATTAACAAAGCAAATACTGTTACAACACAAACAAAAGATATGTGTTTATGTGTTGGTAAAATGTCAGCTCTATAGCTTCAGCAGATTTTGAGAAAATTTAATATTCTGATCACAGAAAGTTGCGCACCAATATCACCTAAAAACATAACGCGATAAGAGATTTATTATGTAATATTAGTTACAGCTAAAACATATACATAGGCAACTTTACTTTGTACTATAATATTGTTTTGATTACTTTTATAAGGCTAAAGATACCATCAATATCAATTTCAACTTATTATGTCATATTCAGTGTCTTTCTTTGGGATAACACTTTCTTTATGAATGATGTGTTTAATTCACTTAGTTCAGTATAGTTGTAGTTATTATGGAATTTGTGTGAATATTCCTTCTTTACTCTTTATTATGTTATTAACGTTTAAAACACAACTGCAATATTAGGCTAAGAAATAGGTGTTGGTACTTTTGTTTTACAGACAATATAGAAAATAACAAACAGAAAGAAGCCATATAAAAATAACGACATAAAATTTCACGTTCCGTTTGAAGTTTGTGCACCACTGTTTTCTTAATCCAACAGGCTGCTTATTCCTCCTAAAATACCTAGCGCTTAATGCCCGCGCACGACGTCAAGGTCAGAAAAATGCGCTTGCTTTGACATAACTGCTATAGCACATTCCTACATCTCATACAGAATTTATTTCCATAACGTCGATATGACGAACTCTATATTACAGGGATTTCCTAGGGAATGATAGGTAGGGACATAAAAGTTCACATACACGAAAAACATATTTTCCAATACTTCCAACTAGAAGCTCAGTAGACAAATATTTTTAATAAACATCACGTGTTCTTGATTGTACATGATCAATATGCTACATTACAAACAAGCAAGCATTTCTTTTTTTGTATATGCTTCAATCTGAACAGTATCAACAGTGTTTATTTTGTAGGGCGGGGGTAGTTGTTTTGGTGTTAGCCGAGAGACGGGAAAACTGTGGGTATTACGGGAACCGATTATCTAAAAAAGACGGCTGAAAGGGGTAGAATGGGGGAGAGAATTGACTAAAATATTCGACAAGTACAAACTCTAGGGGCTGGATTTAGTAAGGCTGATTTCGGATTTGGTTTTAAAATGGGGAGTTGGAGAGGGGGATTAAATATTGGAACGTAAAAATTTTTTGTGGTTGAAATTGGGAAATCATACTGTAGCAAATTACCCTAATTTGTGAAATCGGTCTGTAAAAAAGATTTACTTCTTTTCAATAATTCTGTTGGTACTACTGTAATATTTAATAAAACAGTATTTTCCACGTTCGTTACGTATTTATGTATTCTAGTAGATGTACGAGTTATGTATTTTTACCTTAATGAATGTTTTATTCACCTCGCGCTCCTTTTTTTTTTTACCCTCCTTTGTGTAATACATTTACATTCAGTCGGTCGAAATAATCTTCTAGCGTAAGATACCTTTTCCCGATACAACGCATTAAATTACATTTGAATAGGCCTACACTTTTTTGTTCACAACTGAACATTGTAGTTACGTTTATCAATATATCTGTATGTATTAAAGGATAAAACTCATTGTAACAAATGCTTTTAGCTGAAATATGGAAAGTAACACGAGCATAAGAGTATGTAAGTGTATTTCACAGTTAATATTACCATAATTCTAATAAGGAATTCAACAACAATCTTACATCACTTTCAGGCTTTGGACGACAACCAAGTAATGAAAAACGCCTATATTGCATTCAAAGGAAAATCGACGGACAAACTACGTTTTGGATTACTATATATATACAGGCCTAATATAGTTTATTAATAGTTCACAAGAAAATATACATACACTAAATAATTATAACTAATTTATACATCATTCTTCATTTAAAAAATCTATTATATATAATATATAATTTGAACTGGTAATGGAAATTACGGGAAAACGGCTGAACGGATTTTAATGAGTGACCCCTCATTTTCATGCCTGGCATCCAAAGTTTTTCGGAAAAGTAGTAGTTTTCAGTGAAATGTCAATTTTCCTACATAATTTTCCTATTTTCCAAAATCCACCTGTTGTCAGTTTTGAGAACTAATTTTATTGAATCACGGCCGACTTGATTGAATTTCAGAACAAAACACACACTACAATAAACAATAGGCTATTACACGAAGGCCATGACCTGCAGGATTGCCGACATATTTAGAGCTCAATTCAATTTGTTATTAAAAACTGATTCTGCAGTGTATAATTTTCTGAGTACAGTTGTGTATTGGATATTCAAATCTACGAAACTTGGGGTGGTTTGATGACATTATTACCATTAGAAATTAAATATTATTATAGTTAATATCATGACGCGTCTATTCTTCATTAATTGTACATAATATTGATGCTATATTGATGACATGAAAGAGAAACGTTTTGAGGTTATGTAAGTAAATGTAGAGAATATCTTAATTTAGATCTTCATTTCTATAATTTACTGAGTGACTGCTATATATAACTATAAAATTTAAGTAAGATAATAATATTGTTATTAAAAATCAAATATTTTTATACTTATTAACCCAGTGGGGTTGGGTCTTTTTCATATACTTAATGGCGGTGTAGTGTAGATATTGATATGTGTCATTGTCTTCAGTATTGGCTCGAGAGAGCGCAAAAATTACAGTTCTTAAGGAAAGATAAAAAGGTATTACTTACTGATAAAATAAGAGGCCTAGAAAATTTTGTAGTCTCCAGATCATTTCAGCAAGATCTCTTAGTAGGATAAAATGATTTTACGCTCTACATTTCAAGTTCTACATGCAGCAGCTATACGAAAATGCTATTGTTCGAAAGTTTAGCAAACCTGACTTTTTTTAACTTTTTGCCTAAAATCCACAATGACCTGAAATAGCTACTGCTATCGTCCTGACATTGATACTCTCGTTTTCGCGTTTAAACTCAAAAACTGAAGTTGGATAGGTTCAAGAAAAAGTATTTGGCCTAAAAAAATCCATTGAGAGGGAGTATGTTTCATTATTATGGAAGCAAATAACTATCAAAAAGACAAGTATTCTTCATTGAAAATAAATCTGAAAAATTTTTATTTGAACGTCTAACGAAATTAGTTTGCAGCAGCATTTGCTGCACAAGCCACTAGTACAATTTAATTACGAATTTTCTTTAGATTGCTACAGCCGTGGCGAGAACGTGACTCGCGAGACATTGGGGCTCGCAGTGATAGCTGTGAATTTCTAACCTCCGCCAACCCCCACCCTCTCACTCACTGCAGTCAAACTCCGTTCCATTTGTATTTGTCTCTGACCTGCGAGTGGCATATATCTCTCTCGAAACCATGTACGAAAGTTCCAAGTAGGATGGGAGGACGCATTTTTTTGCTGTCAATATGATGAGAATATTAAATGTATGATTTGTTCACAAGTATTACGAGGAAAACGGTTGTATAACATAAAACGGTATTATACTACATGTTACTGATGAAACATTAAAAGGTTAAGTGTTATCATCATCATCATCATCATCATCATCTCTGTACGTCGACCCTTTTTCAGCAGATGTACGAATAATGCGGTTAGCTCTTCAATTTGAACTCACTGATTTACTATGTGATGTCAAATGAAAGCTAGATGTAAGGACTTGACAAATGTTGAACTTTCAAATCTTTGCCAAAAAATAAATATCCGAAGCTTCGTTCTTTCGCTTGCTCTGTTGAAGCCATGTTCGCTACAACTTACGTTTGAGAAAAATAAAATTATTTTCAACAATTAAAATAGTAAAAACCAAATTTAGATCACGACTGACAGACAAATACCTTCGTGATCAACTACGACTGGCAGTAAGTGACATCATTCCTGATTTTGAAACTTTGTCGCAGAGACATTCTGAAGACAGTTAATTTTAGGTCGTGATATTGTTAATTTATTGTTAATTTCTTTCTTCGTTACACGTACTAAACATTAGTTTGTAGCCTTGTACTGTATAAAATTATATTTAAGTGATTGACGTAAGGAAAGTGAAAATCCGTTAGTAAGTCAGACAGTTGCTTCACTTCCCCTTCGGGTGTATGTCTCCCTCCATAGGTGCTATGCACGTTGCAGGTTACACAGTGGCTCGGCGCACGATTACATTCTCGCCACCGCTGGATTACTATATTGTGAGAACAAGATACTCAGAAACTGACAACCGATTGTTCACTGGGAATTTTGAAATAGTATGATAAATGTTAAAACAACGAATATCTACTGTATGTATGACACTTTTATGAGAACTTAAATCATTGGAAACAAGAAAAGGCAGGAAATGACCTGATATCGCCATTCCCTACAGATGACAATATACGAGATTGTAAATAAAACAAAATATAGCGGTCTCTTTTAAGTGGGAAAAAGAAATTGTGTCCTGTGATTATAACAGAGGAGAAGTTGAAATACGGTGCTGAAAGGAATTGTAGCATATTATTACTAACTTATGAAATTCATACAGTTCAAATATCTTGGAGCAACAGTAACAAATATAAATGACACTCGTGAGGAAATTAAACGCGGAATAAATATGGGAAATGCGTGTTATTATTCGGTTGAGAAGCTTTTGTCATCTAGACTTCTGTCAAAAAATCTGAAAGTTAGAATTCATAAAACAGTTATATTACCGGTTGTTCTGTACGGTTCTGAAACTTGGACTCTCACTTTGAGAGAGGAACAGAGATTAAGGGTGTTTCAGAATAAGGTTCTTAGAAAAATATTTGGGGCTAAGAGGGATGAAGTTACAGGAGAATGGAGAAAGTTACACAACGCAGAGCTGCACGCATTGTATACTTCACCTGACATAATTAGGAACATTAGATCCAGACGTTTGAGATGGGCAGGACATGTAGCACGTATGGGCGAATCCAGAAATGCATATAAAGTGTTAGTTGGGAGGCCGGAGGGAAAAGACCTTTGGGGAGGCCGAGACGTAGATGGGATGATAATATTAAAATGGATTTGAGGGAGGTGGGATATGATGGTAGAGACTGCATTAATCTTGCTCAGGATAGGGACCAATGGCGGGCTTATGTGAGGGCGGCAGTGAACCTCCGGGATCCTTAAAAGCCAGTAAGTAAGTAGTAAGTAAACGATATATACAGGGTGATTCACGATTAATGATCCGCGCTGTAGGAATTAGTTGAACATGCCATTTTGAGCATAAATGTTACACGAACATAGGTCCGATTTTATCATTAGTCGGAAAGTTATTCGTAAAAATTCAAAGTCATATATGAATCAGGATTTGGAGTTTCTTGCATCGTAATCCAAACATTGGAACGTAAATTAAACTGTGACGTGAAGTACGAGGGTGAAGGGGAAGATAGGTCTGTTAATTATCAGCTTCTCTTATGTTCTTATCAGGGACAACCGTGACGAGATACTGTCCAACCACAGTCTACTATATACAGTCGCGAAGCTTGAGGTGTTTTTTTTTTTTTTGCAAATCTCGCGATAAAGCGCTCCAAGCGGTTAGCAACTAGAAACAATAGACTGTCCACGGTCGACTTTGGATTTAGAGTGGACTGAGTCGTATTTCCATCGAGTGCTAGGTCGTTGCATTTTTCACATTGATGCTCGTGAAGAAAAATCCTAACATCTATTTCTTATTTTACTTCTAGATGCAAAAAGTGGTTAATAAACAGCAGGAGGGAAGATCTAATGACAAAGAATGAAGCATATCTTTATAATAATATAAAGTTTTGCTCTCTTCATTTCGAAAACACACAATTTATAAATGAAAACAAAAAAAAAAAAAATTAATCTGGAATGCAGTTCCAACTTTATTTGATGTTTTAAATAAACCTGTTCTGTTATTACCTGCAGCTGAGAAAAGCTTTGCACTAATTCTACGTCTGTATCAGCTGATTCCTTGAATAATTGTACATTTTCAGACAACTTAGGCCTACTTTTTTTTTCAAAGGATATGTTTTTAATTATAACTGTTAATTTTGTTGTTATTTTTATTTGTCACTTTACTAGAGACGTAGAAAAAGTAAGTCTGTTACAATAAAATTTATTGATCACGTTTTATTTCCAATTCTGGTGTGATTATTATTGCTTAACCTCATCCCACTTTGTTAACTACTGCAAGTACCGGTACACGTAAGTTACTCCCATTAATTCATATTTCCATTATTATTGTTATTATATTATTGTTGTAAAGGGAAATGCAAATTAATATTTATTGGTTTCATAGTTCATTATCGCTATAATCTTGAATGAGTGAAGCTATTATAGTAAATTTCAGTTCGTTTTGCACAAACAAAAATAATATTAACCTATTTCTTGCAGGTATCTTCGAGTTTATGGTGGAATTTAATATACTTCATTAAAATAATAAATGAACTTTATCCATTTAAAATTTCAATAATGGAAGGAAGGTGCTAATTTTTCCAAAAGAACACAACGAAAGTGTAACATATTTTGTCATCTGCTAGGAGAGATCTGTGATGATGAGGCGATAGTAGCGATCCTAGTGGTGGGCAACTAACCATGTTTGCATTTTTACTACATATTGAGCTTCGCGACTGTATATAGTAGACTGTGGTCCAACTGAGTGGTTATGTCGTATCTCTATTTCCCCCACCCGTTTCTACTGGTCTCTATGTAAAGGCTGGTGACTGGGCTGTTAGGCTTTTTCCTGAAAATGTTTGCTGTTCAGAATTGGAATTCTACATAGCATTATACAACTGTTTAAAATAATTTAAAGAAAAGGACCCCGTAAAGTAAGTGACTGTCACTTGACTTCCCACGTTTCGCCGACCCTAAGACACTCACAGTTTTCTGTCGGACAGTACGTAACGCTAAGCGCCATTCACATCTGTGCGGCTAAGTACATTGAAGTGGAAGGAGGGATATTTGGAAATCTGCTTCCAAACTGAGGTAAGTTTATCGTATGACTAGACAGTGGATGCGGGATTACATCGTTGAATGTAGGTGCACATTTACTATATGTTACATTTTTTTTTCATTCAGACCATTGGCTCAACAGGTTTTAAACGTAAACAGACGACGTCAACATGTTACTGTATCTCCGTATAGTCAGAAAGAAAAGAAAAATAACGTACTGTAGTACATACCTTGCAAGGTTCAGTCCTCGTCATCATTGATGCAATTACCAGCGTTGCAGTAAACGACGATATATTCTCGTCAGTTGTCGAAGCTGAATCGTCTTCACCTATCGCTTAAACAGTTTTTGTATCGAGAGAATTTCTGAAGAAAAACTCTAAAATGGGGATCACTCAATTTCTTTAGAGGAATATTTGCACTGAGCATCATGTTGCACGTGTCCTTTAGACCCGCACAACTAAATGTTGTTGATGATGATGATGATGATGATGATGCCTCAGATTTCATTTCAACGCATTTCCTGTGCGATGTACTGTTGCAATGTTTCTCTATAGCCTGAGTTGTTCTGGTTTTTATTTCAATTTTGCATACATTACACACGATATTGTCTTCGTTAATACATAAAATGTCACTCTCAGACTTCTTAATTACATTTCGTATCTCTGAGCGAATTTAACGTTTTGACTTCGACATTGTGAATAGATCAGCACTACACTATTCAACTCGTACTAAATACTTGAGAAGGATAACACAACTGCACACATTGCGTTGCAATGTGGACCGGGGTTCCTTCGTTATGTACGCTGCTGTACTCGCCAGGTGCACAAAAGATGAACGACGCGGCACGTGCCATATACTCCGATACGAAACAACTTCATTTTTCCTGAAGTCATCCCGCATCCACTGTCTACTTATGACTAATACAGCATTTTGAATAAATATTTCTGTGTATTTTAAGTGAATAACTCTTAGTTCTGCTCAAAACAACTGCTACTTTCGTATAATTTAATCGGCTGTAAATTATACAGGGTGTTTAAAAATACAGGGCATAATTTCAGGTATGTATTTCCCACATGTAGACAATCAAAATAGTTCATTACAACATATGTCCGGAAATGCTTTATTTCCGAGTTATGGCCTTCACAACATTGAAATTCACCGGAACGTTTTTCTTTCCATACCTCATGTTTTAGAAGACACTCCACTGATCAACCGTCAACACATTCACTTCTTGCATGATGGCGCTCCTGCACACTTCAGTCGTACGGCTCGCCGGTACTTGGATCGAAGGTTTCCTGATCGATGGATAGGTAGAGGTGGCCCAATTGCTTGGCCTCCACGCTCACCTGATCTGAACCCTCTCGATTTCTACTTGTGGGGCCATTTAAAATCATTGGTTTATTCGTCTCCGGTGCCTGATTTGGAATCCCTTCGGAATCGAATTGTGGCATGTTCTGAGGACATAAGCATTACTCCTGGAGTTTGGGATCGTGTTCGCAGGTCAATGAGACATCGATGTGAGGTCTGTATTCAAGCAGGAGGTGGACATTTTGAACATCTTCTGTAATGACAACGACATGCGGAAAGAAAAACGTTCCGGTGAATTTCAATGTTGTGAAGGCCATAACTCGGAAATGAAGCATTTCCGGACACATGTTGTAATGAACTATTTTGATTGTCTACATGTGGGAAATACATACCTGAAATTATACCCCGTATTTTTTAAACACTCTGTATAGCTATTTAACCGAAACTGTTGACAGAAAAAAGGTGTTTTCCTGAAAAAAATTACAAAAAGTGTTGAGTTGTCCTATTAGTCTGGAGTTCGGAAAAACTGAGACAGAAGTTCCTTCCATATACTGTATTATTCAAATCGATATTTTTAACATAGAGTAATTTAACACTTCCACCACTAGTGATGCTCGGAGCATAGTCTGAAAAATGCCATACTAAACTAAGTTTGGCTCCAATTATGTTGTCATGGCAACATGAATTAAAAGAACCGAGACGCTCTAATGTTTTCAAGTAACAGATCACAAATTCAGACAAAAGCATCTCTTGAAACAAAAGAGCAGAAACACTGAAATGAAGGGACACACAAATAGCTGTCATTAACTAACAGAAAAATGCAGCGAGGAAATTAATAATCAAGTGCGTCTGAAATAATTTTCTTGACAAGGAAATGACATAATTATTCGCATTAAGTCAGTTTCTAACCAAAAATTATAATATCTGTATAAATGACGTGGCATTCTTCTGTCTAGCATAATTTTACAATTCACTTGTAATTGTTGTCTAGTTCACACTTTTACATCGCTCATAGGACTTTTTTTTCGTCTTGCTTTGCATTATTATACAGAGAGTTCATTTCAAAACTTCGCAGTCTAAATAACTGTATAATTTAAATTCAATTTAATTAAACAAAAAACACGTCAATTTAGATATTCAGGAGCAAGTTTAAAACCAGTCTTAATTACATATTAGCTTCCACCATCACAACCCCAGCCACCTCCACTTTGAAATTTCAAATGTCACCCCTATTTTATGATACCTAAATTTGAAAGAGTATTCAATTGTTTATATACCGTCAACGCGGGCTACTTGGACCCTTAAGGTGTTACTTCAACCCAGAAGAAAAAAATGGTTACTTACCATTGGAGTAACTTAGGTGAAAATAAGCCTATTTGTACACATGAAAGTTTGCAGAGAAAAAAAAACACAACTTTCGACACCAAACTGTTATTTTACATCGACAAAAACATTTTTTTCTTCTGGGTTCAAGTAACACCTTAAGGGTCAAAGTAGCCCGCGTTGACGGTACCTCATTCATTTGTTTTCGCATATTTTGTTTTTTATCGTCGCCTTGCAACCTGGATTGTTGTTATTGTTGATTAGAGCTGAAGAGAATAAAGCTGTAAAGATTATTGAGCATTTCATGTAATAGTTCTGTTTGTATATTAAATTATTTTATGCTCGACCATGCTGAAATGTAGTAATTATACACCTGGTAGCAGTCCTTTAATGCATGTTATTAAAGTATACCTATTCATCAAAGTTCAAGTTTTCGATTATTCTCGGATATGCAATCGAAAGACAACGAGGGAAACGTCACGTAGGCTGGAAATCCAATCCTGTCGCAGAAGGTTATGTTCTGTTACTATAATAATTAGCGTTAATTGTAAATAATATTCAGATAAATTCAATTTGTCATCTCGTTTTTCAATTCTAAATCAATTTCCAGTTATATCAAAATTATATATCATGTTATTCTCTATATTACATCAAGGTCAATGACATTATTGTTCCTCGGAAAAAATCAATACTTTCGCGTCTGCGCACATCTCACAATTTACGAGCTTGCACAAGGTCACATCTGCTCTTCAGTGAGATGCGAATAAAATGAATACTTCTGAATAATTTCAAGTTAGAAATATGGCCGAGCATAAAAAGTCGTATGAAACTTGCCTATAATGGAAATTAAGACGCTCGTATGAAAATTATGAAACTCGCATCTTAATTACTATCATTATAGGCTCGTTGCATAATGTACTATTAAAATAGTGTATACCCTTCAAGAGAGAATAAAAATCATCCTTACTGATTAAATTTAGGAAATTAGGCTACACAAAATAAACTATGTTTTCATCCTACAATCAACATTTATATTCCTGCAGTTTATTACATAGTATACACACGTATTTACTGTCATTATATTTAATAATTAAATTCATTTTAATCTAAATGTATAGACAGGCATAGAATACGGCTTATGTGCAGTTACTTTATACAATATTCACATCAAGTTTTACTGTTTTAGTCTTTTGCGTCTGCAATGTTTAGCTTCAGCGGCAGCAAGTAACGAATTTTATTTATTTTACAGCCAACGAACAAAAATGAAAAGTTGTCGGGAAACATAAAAAATTACCTAATGCCTCTGAGAATACTCTTCCATGCACAGTACATAAATATGTTACACAGACATAATTTACTTTAGCGGCGTAATAATACGGAGATTTTCGGATTCGTTACGATCACTGGTAAAATTAAAACAATGTGGGTTTTGTCAAATTAAGAATAAACCTTGCTAAAATTTGATACAAAAAGTCTGCTTTATTCATGTTTATTATATGGAGAGAATTCTTATCAACACAGTAAAGGGGATTTCTTTATGTATATTATTGTTATTTAACAGAGAATGCATTGAAACTGAGTTTTCCAGTAGTTGTGCACCAATAATGAATGTACCTAGGACGTCCTCGGTGGACCAGTATATACCTGCTGGCAATGGATCCGAGATTCCCGGGTTCAAAATCGAGAGAGGACGGTGGATTTTAAAGAGCGATAAAATTCAGAGCATCATTTCTTCTGTGAGGGACAAAAACTGTGAGTCCCACACAGTAGAATTCATTCATTCATAGTGTTCTGCCCAAGGGTAGTGTCATTCATTGCAAACTCAATCTTCCCTATTTTCCGCCTTCCTCTTTGTCTCCTCATATGATCCATATATCTTAATGCCTCTATCATCTGATATTTTCTTCTCCCCCGAACTCTTCTCCCGTTCACCATTTCTTTCAGTTCATCCTTCAGAAAGCAGTTTCTTCTCAGCTAGTGACCCAACCAATTCTATTTTCTCTTCCTGATCAGTTTCAGCATCATTCTTTCTTCATCCACTCTTTCCAACACAGCTTCGTTTCTTATTCTGTCTGTTCACTTCACACGCTCCATCATCCTCCATATCCACATTTCAAATGCTTCTAGTCCCTTCTCTTCACTTGGTCATAATGTTCATGTTTCTGCCCCCATACAATGTTACACTCCACACAAAGCACTTCACTAGTCTCTTACTGTACTTAGTTCTTTCTCCAGAGGTCCGCAGAAGATGTTCCTTTTTCTATTAAAAGCTTCGCCTACTCATTCCAACACAGCTTCATTTCTTATTCTGTCTATCCACTTCACATGTTCCATTCTTCTCCATATCCACATTTCAAATACTTCTATTCGCTTCTCTTCATTTCGTCGTAATGTCCACGTTTCTGCCACACTCCGTGCAAAGTACTTCACTAGTCTCTTCCTTAGTTCTTTCTCCAGAGGTCCTCAGAAGATGCTCCTTCTTCTATTAAAAGCTTCCCCGGCCATTTCTGTTATCCTTTTGACTTTCTAGCAACAGCTCATGTTACTGCTTATAGTACACCCCAAGTATTTGAAGCTGTCTACTTGCTCTACTGCAACACTTAGAATTCACAAGTTTTCCTTCTATATTTTTCTTCCTGTGACCATGGTCTTCGTCTTATTTGCATTTATCTTCATTCCATACTGCTCACAGCTGTCATTTAGCTCCAGTAGTATATCCCTTAGTATCATCTCCTCTTTTGCTAGCAACGCCATATCATCAGCGAATCTTATACATTTATTCTTCTTCCTCCTACTATTACTCCTCCCATGTCCTGAACAAAGTTCTTTACTAAATCCTCCAAGTACATGTTGAGCAGGGTAAGTTGTGTTTTGTGTCGTTGATTGAGTCCAGAAGTGCATCAATATTGAGAAAGGATAATTATTTCCATATTGTGCGTGATTGAGATACAAAAGCAAGCACTAAACGTAATTGTCTATACATTTGTATACCTATTGTCCATATATTATATGAAAAATTCAGACAAACAATTACATACTGACTAACTTATAACTGTATACCTACTTTTAGGCCACCCGGTATAATCAGAAGTATATGCCATCTTCGTGGCAATTATTTTTTTTTCTCTGCCCACTTCTATAATGTTCTATGAATTAACTATTTTATGTCTTTTAAATGAGAGCATATAATAGAGTTTACGTAGCAATAATGGAGCATTGTAGAAATAAAGTCACGTTACATCTCCCTGGTCCACCGCTGTGGAATAATGGTTAGCATGTCTGACCGTCAGGGTTCAAATCTTGCATGGAACAAGTTCATTGGTTGAAGTTTTTCCGGAGTTTTCCCTTAACCTATTAAAACATTAAGAGAAAATGTTGGGTAACTTTCGGCGCTGAACCTTGGCTTCATTTCGTCGACATTTTATTTATTTATTTATTTATTTATTTATTTATTTATTTATTTATTTATTTATTTATTTATTTATTTATTTATTTATTTATTTATTTATTACTTATTTACTTCCTTACTTATTTACTTATTTACTTATTTATTTACTTATTTACTTATTTATTTATTTACTTATTTATTTACTTATTTACTTACTTACTTATTTATTTATTTATTTATTTATTTATTTATTTATTTATTTATTTATTTATTTACTAGCCGTACCCGTGCGCTTCGCTGCACCTGTTAGAAATAAATATAAAGTAATTACATAATTAAAATAGGACATTTGATCCAGGGAACATTCGTGTTTGATAGAAGGATAAATCGTTTAATATGTTACTTAATTTAAATTGTATTTAAATAATTACAATGGGGTCATTTTGGTCCAGAGAGCACTCATTTGGTGCAATGACAATTCCTTTAACATGTTTCTTAATTGTTATTACATGCAGATTGACATATCATTTAGTTTTAATGTGTAAACTTTATATTACTTGTTATATGTTACCATTGAATTATGGTAATAACTTAATTTTAATCATTGCTTTCTACGTCTTCAGTAAATGGCGCTTGGCCCACTATGGTTCTGAACCCTTCAAATAACTTGAATAGTGATACAGCATAAACAGTGATATGTAATTATATTTCTTTCTTTCCAAAATGTAAGAATTCACGATCTCCTATATACCATTGCCATGGAATGAATAAATGTGTTTTTTCTTCCTACTCAAAAATTTTATATTTTGCACATGGGAATTACTGCAGGACCAACAACGCTACAATGTGAGGCAGCGGTGAAAATGTATTGTATTGTTATTTTAAAAGTCTTGTATATCCTTAAATATCAGTCCTATCAAAATTTTGCATAGAATAAAACTTATCGGAAATCAGTTTTAAGGAAACTTTTGTTATGTAACACTTTTTACAAAAATCAGTAATAAGCGAGATATTTCGATTTATTTAATTCAGGCCCCCTTATAAGCCCCCCTTTAAATTAAGTATTTTGAATTCCATATAGCCTAAAATCTAAGTTACAACGAACTTAATTTATATTCAAATTTTCATATAAATCGGTTCAGCCATTATCGCGTGAAAAGGTAACAAACATCCAGACAGACATACAAATAAAAATTTCAAAAAAGCGATTTTCGGTTTCAGGGGGGTTAATTATATATGTTAGGACCAATTATTTTTGGAAAATCGAAAATTACCAGAAAAATTTCGGCTACAGATTTATTATTAGTATATAGATTTATTTATTTATTTAATTATTTATTTATTTATTTACTTATTTATTTATTTATTTATTTATTTATTTATTTATTTATTTATTTATTTACTCAGCTAATAATTGTAATACATAATACTGTATAAATAAACAGAAAAACTTTAGCTCGCCCCTGAAAGTGTAGAACTCGTGCTCAGGGGCGGATTCCTGAATTGAAATTAAAAAGTATGTAATACAATTTGTCTTATGTCTACTACGCAATAATATTATATAAATTTAAATTTACATTTTTTTCAATGTTTATAAATCATACATAACTTTTTTAATTTAATCCTAGAACTATTAGAATTGACAATATTGGGATATTTAAATATAAATTTGTTGTATATTCTTGCATCTAAATTACTACTATGATTAAATACTGTAGCAGTGTTGCATTTTGGTTCAAACAATCTTAAAGAATCCATACCTTTTGTTTCATAACTATGCGAATACAATTCAAAATTATTTCGATTTTTATGTCTGAATTTTATTAATACATACAATATAATAAATCTGTCTGATTTTATGAACATTAAAATCTAAAAACAATTTTTGAGATGGAAAATCAATAGGTTTACGAAGGCATATTTTAATAATTTTCTTCTGTAATAAATAAAGTGGATTATAATTGGATTTAAATAAGCTACCCCCTCCTATAATTCCATACATAATTACCGATTGAAATAAAGTTAAGTATATTGTGCGTAATAAACTTGTTGACAAGTAATTCCTCCATAAAACAAAATAATATATTATTTTACGTAATTTACTGTGTTGGTTTCATTTTAAATGATTGTCAAAAATTATGCCTAAATACTTAACTTCAGAGAACTCCTTAATAACTGGACATTTACACTGTATAATGCAACAATTAGAGTTACGTAATTTAATACTTAATACAGTTGTAGGAGGTTTGATACGTTTTTCAGATAATGAGAATGGAATAATTATGGTTTTATTTTCGTTGATAGAAAGATAATTTATGTAAAACCATTTGTTTATTACTGTAAGTCCATTATTTGAATTATTATATGCATCATACCACATTTTTCCACCAAAAAGTAAAACTGTGTCGTCTGCTTAAGAATAATGAACACCATTGTATAATCATCGCAGTTGATAAAGCGTCGTAAAATAAATAAATTAAGAAGCTTTTCTCTGGAACTGAACCCAATACTCTTTGGTGACTGTCAGATGACTATTTTGCACTTAACGTAAATATTTACAAGACTAAATTGATTATTTTATTCCTGGGTGGTATTTCTGCCCATTAGGCCTACTCTTCTGCCTTAGTATTGAAAACTCGTCTTCTTCAAGACACGTTAGAAAGGATTTGCATATCATGTCTCCAGTATCGTCACGTCAAATCAACTCGTGAGGAAGAATGAAGTATCTCTACCTCCCGCCGAACAGTTTTAATGAACACGTTGAACATTCTTGGCCTAAAACTTTTTCGACTACGCCCAAATTCTATTAAAAATCTGACAATTATTAGATCCGCCTCGTCAAAGTGTCCTAATTAAGCCTTAATAACGTTTAACTTCATGCTACAAAAACGATGAAGATCAAGCGAAGAAAAAAATACATCAACCATTCAATAAATTTTTAAGCGATGACATATTAATTTGCAAATTTGAAGCATTTTAAAAATACATCTACTATAAATTATCCTCTAAAACAGTATCATCAATTCTACCTTCTGTTTAGTATATAAATTTACAGTAGTTTTATGTGCATGAAAGAAAATATAGGTTTTTATTTCCGGTTTTATTTTGGCAAGAAACGTGTTACTACAGTCTAGTATATACAGTCACGAAGCTCATTACGTAGTAAATATGCATCCACAGATAGTTGCTAACCACTAGGATCGCTACTATCGCCTCATTAAAGACAATGCGAAATAGTACCTGCACAGTCTATTGTTCCTAGTACTCCCATAAACTCAAGCTTCGTGACTATATACTAGACTGTGGTGTTACGTTTTCGGAAACAAGCATAAGAAGTAAATATAACCACTACAAGCAGCAGAAATGAGATTTCTTCACGAATCAAAGGTTGATCGAAAAATAATAACCCATGCACCGTATTAGATATAATATTTTAATAATAATAATAATAATAATAATAATAATAATAATAATAATAATAATAATAATAATAATACAAGTTATTACAATATTATAATTATAATAACTCGTGTATTGTAGTAGATATAATGAGGATGATGATGATGATGATGATGATGATGATAATAATAATAATAATAATAATAATAATAGTAATAGTAATAATAATAATAAAAATAATAATAATAATAATAATAATAATAATAATAATAATAATTATAACAACAACAATCTTCTTCCTCGGAGATTAGGCCCAATGGTAAAATTTCACTTTTGTATCCTATGGATTTATAGTTTAATAATATTTAGGTTGGCGTTCTTTGTTCAATCTTAAGATTGCTCCTACAAAACAACCTTTTCGGTTTCGAACACATGTAATTTATGTTGTATGAATCTGAGTGAGGTGTATGAGAATAGCATCAATGAAAAGAGAAACTCAAAAGTTTAGTAGTGGTAAAATTGTTTTCCTAGTTGGTAACACTGCCTCATAATAGCGCATATAAACTAATTTGAATAATTTCAAGGGAAAAGTTGTTCCGGGGCCGGGTATCGATCCCGGGACCTCTGGTTGAACGTACCAGCGCTCTACCAACTGAGCTACCCGGGAATTCCACCCGACACCGTCTCAACTTTTCCCTTCATATACGTCACTGTGTACGTTAACAGAAAACCACAATTCCAAGTCACACAGAAATTGTGTGCACTCGATGTGGGTCTCTGGCGTTTCGTCAGCCCACGCGGGTTGTGTGGATATAAAAGGGAAAAGTTGAGACGGTGTCGGGTGGAGTTCCTGGGTAGCTCAGTTGGTAGAGCGCTGGTACGTTCAACCAGAGGTCCCGGGATCGATACCCGGCCCCGGAACAATTTTTCCCTTGAAATTATTCAAATCTGCTTTACAGGGAGCTTTACCTGAATGACTAGATTTGCATAATAAACTAATTTGTTCATTGTTGAGGCGAATTAACTGCTATAGAGGACAGAAAAGCTTGATTTTCATATGAATCAGTCGGTTATTAATGTGCAACGGCATTACCGAACAAAATTTGGTGCAGATCCACTCAGTGGGCGTAAAATCCGTAAATGGTACACTGATTTTAAGGCGAGATTCTTCACAAGCGGTTACAATTTCATTCTGTACCGACTACAGTGCTGCAAGCCTTAAAACCAAAGACAAAGTGCTATGAACAAATTTATGCATAAATATGCAGATATTAATTGAAAATGAAGATGAATTTATTCGTTCCGTGGTGTTTTTTGACGAAGCCACTTTCCATCTTTCTGGTAAAGTGAACAAACATAACCTTGGAATCTGGGGGTCGGAAAATCTGCGTACCTACGTGGAACTTGACTATAGGCTTGATGTGTGCCGTGTTACCAAGGGGAGATACATTACATTGAACATCTTTAAGGTAAGGAACTAAACTTTTTGAGTTTCTCTTTCCATTGGTACTATTTTCATGAACCTCAAATTCATAGAACGTAAATTACATGTGTTCGAAACCGGAAAGGTCTTTTGTAGTAGCTCTGTATATATTGATACCACTTGAATTTTTGTTCCGCAATTTTTGTTTTAACTATCTAAGCTTATATTCAGTTCCTTGAGGATGCCTATGTTCCTCTTTTCATCTAAGAGGGTAAATCCAGCTACAGATCTCAAGAATGTCATTTCAGCGGATTCTCTTTTCCTTTTATCAGTTCTATTCAAAACTCAATTGGACGGAGTTACGCAACAATAGACCAACCGAACATTTGGAGAGAAAAAAAAAGAGATATTTGCACAAATCTGTTGATGGCAAGCTAATTTAACTCGGAAAAAAAATCAATAATGCGATATTTCAATTTTGCTGCTATTTAGCGAGCAAAAATTCGTTTATTGCATACAATTCGTCCTTCGTACCTGTCGTCTCGCTTCACTTACCTTTCTTCCCACCATAATCTGAACACACGCTCTCGTCATGAAACAATACTAACAATACCATCCCATCGCACCTCCTCATACTCATCCTCTTTCACAATAGCCTTATCAAGACTCTGGAATTCGCTGCCTGCTAGCATCAGGGACTGTCGAAATAAAATTGAATTCAAACGCAAACTTACTAGGCACTTGGTCAGTAATTGATTTCTTGTAAATACTTTCCTTAATCTATCACAACATATTTCAATATCCAGTAATTTCATCACTATACAATTTTGTTATTCTAGGTTTAATTTGTAATTCAGTAAATATAAAATATTCTTTGTTTTTCTATGATAAATTATCTAGCTTTAATTAGTGATGTAATCTTTTCGTACTTTGATTTTTATTGTAATTGTAATTGTAAATTTAATAATAATTGTAATTTTATTGTTCATATTATAGTTGGAATCTCCTGGTAGAGGGGCAGAGAAGGCCTGACGGCCTTATCTCTACCAGGTTAAATAAATAAATACTAAATACTAAATTCATTTATTTATTTTACTTTTAAATATTCATTAAACTGCTGGTCTTTTAATAAAAATCGGTTAGCCTTTTTTTGGTATTATTTGTGCTATTTTTTAGCAGTATGAATGTTATAGTACTTCTTGCATAAAATGTTTCATAAAAAACAGTTTTATTTCAATGGCCAATATCTCGAAACAAGTTTTTGGCGCTTGGTCTGTTATTGCGTAACTCCGTCCAATTCTCGCGTCCATAGGCTGTAATTGATACTGTGATGACTTGGTAAAATTTCACTTGCGTTATTTATAATATCTTGATTTTTAATGTTGCTCTTATTATCCCATTCATTTGTCTAACTGTTTTTCAATTGTATATTTAACTAGCCGTACCCGTGCGCTCCGCTGCACCTGTTAGAAATAAATATAAAGTAATTACATAATTAAAATAGGACGTTTGATCCAGGGAACAACTTTTACAACAGCGCAAGATAATCTGCTTCGCTCATTACCCATTTTTTTTTTGCATTGCATTTATTGCATATATATTTTATATATTTTAACACGATTCAATTGAGCATAGTTAAAATTTGAATTATAAAATAATGGATTGCTAAGCTAACGTACTATTACTGCATACTAAATCAATACACTCTCGTTGGTCGTTAATTCTCTGAGATTAAAATGAGTGTACATAAATATTATTTTAAGAAATACAGAAAACGAATGTACAAAATAGCCTATCAAATTTTCTGTGCATAAGAAGCTATTTTAATCTTACCTGTCCTCGATTTACTCAGACGTTACTGTAATAACATTATAGCATTATGTCCATCTAGAGAAACTACACTTTCCAATGGTGAAATAATAATTAATTATACAAATCGGTTCATTGTTTACAACTAACTTACATCGTTTTTTATATCTTTTTCAAGGTTTAATTTGTTCCATTTTTGAGCTATTTCGACAGACACACTTTTGAGCTTCCTTATTTTATCAGGTTTAGCAAAACTCAAGCCTCTATTTAAGACAGCACAGGGTACTGCTTTGACAATAGACGAAGAAATTCCATCGCTGGGAATAAGCGGTAATAACCCAAGACGGTTTCTTGGAATGTCAAAGCTTTGTCTCAAGTACAGAGCACATTATCGTCGACTGAGTGAAAATACAGTGAGGTACATCAGAACAATTTTATGCTAAAATTGTATCAAGCAATCACATATTTATCTGGTTTCAAGGAATGTAAGTATTTTAAGGTACACGAAACATTGGTTAACTATGTATAAAGCATAGCCTATAGTTCCGTATTTTAACCCCTATGAAAGCGAAATCAAGTAACAATACTCCGAAAATTACATGTTGCAGAAACAGGCAGAAAGAGTTCACGTTGTTCGCGGATCGATGAAATTTATTAAGGTTAAAGGCTCTACAAAAATGTCTTCATACGTTCTCCACAATTTCGCAACTAAATTCCTGCGATACTTTCCCTTTACTGCAATCCCTACCCTATACTTGACTTCACTGATTTGAGTGTTAGTTTCATATCAAAAATTATACCTTCAATCAATGAAATAACTCAATTTCTCACAAACATGTGGTTGGAAGCAGTTTTCCGTCGCTCTTTCATGAAAAGGTAGACCTATTGTAAAAGTGAAACATAATCTAGCATATTCGAAAGTCCTTATATGCTATACCATGGTGTAAGGAAAATATAGTAAAATTTGTCTATATTGACCACAATAGATTGCTTTCAAACCTGGTCAATTTAAACAGATAGGCCTAGACAATTTAAAAAATAATGCTACTTTTATCTATACTAATAATAAATCTGTAGCCGAAATTTTTCTGGTAATTTTCGATTTTCCAAAAATAATTGGTCCTAACATATATAATTAACCACCCTGAAACCGAAAATCGCTTTTTCAAATTTTTGTCTGTCTGTCTGTCTGTCTGTCTGTATGTATGTTTGTTACCTTTTCGCGGGATAATGGCTGAACGGATTTCGATGAAAATTGGAATATAAATTAAGTTCGTTGTAACTTAGATTTTAGGCTATATGGAATTCAAAATACATAATTTAAAAGGGGGGTTATAAGGGGGCCTGAATTAAATAAATCGAAATATCTCGCTTATTATTGATTTTTGTAAAAAATGTTACATAACAAACGTTTGTTTAAAAATAATTTTCGATAAGTTTTATTCCTTTAAAAATTTTGATAGGACTGATATTTAATGAGATAAATGAGTTTTAAAATTAAAATAACTGCCATCTAAGGCCGTGTAATGAATTAAAAAAACAAATGACTTCGTCTATAAGGGGCCTAGGACAGCAACAATCGAAGTCTATGAAAGATAGCCTACAGAGAATGTTTCTGTGTTTGTATGAAGTAATATCGGAAGCTAATTGAACCGATTTGTATAATTAATTATTAATTCACCATTGGAAAGTGTAGTTTCTCTAGATGGACATAATGCTATAATACGGTATTATCACAGTAACTTCTGAGTGAATCGAGGACAGGTAAGATTAAAATAGATTCTTATGCACAGAAAACTTGATAGGCTATTCTGTATATTCGTTTCCTGTATTTCCTAAACTAATTTTTATGACCAAATGAGTGGTCTCTGGATCAAAATGATCGCATTTTAATTTTTTAATTCAATTTAAATTAAATAACATAATAAACGATTTATCCTTCTATCAAACACGAATGTTCCCTGGATCAAATGTCCTATTTTAATTATGTAATTACTTTATATTTATTTCTAACGGGTGCAGCGGAGCACACGGGTACGGCTAGTATTGAATAAATACCAACAATTTGTGACGATGTTTCAAGAAATTAGTTGGATTAATTAAAACTTGTCTCAGTGAAACATATAGGCCAGTTTCTATCTTATGATAGCCACCAGCCTTGCTCAGTCGGTTAAGGCGCGTGCCTGCCGATCTGAAATTGCGTTCGGGCGCGTGTTCGATCCCCGCTTGGGCTGATTACCTGGTTGGATTTTTTCCGAGGTTTTTCCCAAACGTAATGTGAATGCAAGGTAATCTATGGCGAATCCTCGGCCTCATCTCGCCAAATATCATCTCACTATCGCCAATCTCATCGACGCAAAATAACCTAGTAGTTGATACAGCGTCATTAAATAACCACCTAAAATAAAATAATAAATATCTTATGCTTTTACAATTCGCTGCGGGCTAAAGCAAGGAGATGCACTATCATCTTTGCTTTTTAACTCTGCTCTAGAGTATGCCATTAGGAAAGTCCAGGATAACAGAGAGGGTTTGGAAGTGAACGGGTTTCATCAGCTGCTTGTGTTTGTGGATGACTTGAATATGTAATATGTTAGGAGAAAATCCACAATCTATTAAGGAAAACACGGTAATTTTACTTGAAGCAAATAAAGAGGTAGGTATGGAAGTAACTCCCGAAACGACAAAGTACCTATATGATTATGTCTCGTGACCAGAACATAGTACGAAATGGGTATACAAAAATTGGAAATTTATCTTTTGAAACGGTGGAAAAGTTCAAATATCTTGGAGCACCAGTAACAAATATAAATGACACTCGGGAGGAAATTAAACTCAAAATAAATTTGGGCAATGGCTGTTATTATTTGGTTGAGAAGCTTTTTTCATCCAGTTTGCTGTCAAAAGAGATGAAAATTAGAATTTATAAAACAGTTACATTACCGGTTGTTCTGCATGGTTGGGAAACTTGGACTGTCACTTTGAGAAAGGAACAGAGGCTAAGGATGTTCGAGAATAAGGTGCTTAGGAAAATATTTTGGACTAAGTGGGATGAAGTTACAGGAGAATAGAGAAAGTTACACAACGCAAAACTGCACGGATTGTATTCTTCACGTGACATAATTAGGAACATTAAATCCAGACGTTTGAGATGGGCAGGGCATGTACCACGTATGGGCTAATCCAGAAATGCATATAGAGTGTTAGTTGGGAAGCCGGAGGGAGAAGGATCTTTGGGGAGGCCGAGACGTAGATGGGATAATATAAAAATAAATTTGAGGGAGGTGGG